>NW_028296453.1:0-135000 GCF_964197995.2 Scardinius erythrophthalmus
ATTGGGTTATTATGGAATCAAACTAATCAAGAGTTCTAGACTTTGACGGGTTCTTCTTATTTGCTTTCATGTTGCTTTTCACATGATTGCTGTATGAGATTTTTATAGACAACTATGCCTAGGGCCTTGAAGTTCTATCACACCAATGTAGCCACTTATATGTTTTCTTACTTGGCATATGTAACTCTTTAGGTATTTACAACGATTAAAGTGTGAAAATTAATTGCAAGAAAAAGTTTATATTAGTTCCAAGTTTGCTCTGTGTGGATGTATTGTTCTGTTCCAGTGATGTTCTATGACTAAACCTTGAAGGGAAAAGATATCACCTATGGGGTCAAAGCCTGTTCCCCAATGGTATCTGCTGAAGCCTTTGCTGGAGGCATACAGTATACCCCTCGGGTCCCAGCAAGTTTTCACCAAGGTGGTAGGACCCAGCGATCCATTTTGCCCCTTTACATACCTTGTTTATTCGTGTAGCCTGGCCTCCAGATAATAAATATGCACTTGCTTTGCAATTCATCCATTTGGTTATTATGGAATCAAACTAATCAAGAGTTCTAGACTTTGACGGGTTCTTCTTATTTGCTTTCATGTTGCTTTTCACATGATTGCTGTATGAGATTTTCATAGACAACTATGCCTAGGGCCTTGAAGTTCTATCACACCACATGTAGCCACTTATATGTTTTCTTACTTGGCATATGTAACTCTTTAGGTATTTACAACACCACTGTTCACTATATGATTAAAGTGTGAAAATTAATTGTTAGAAAAAGTTTATATTAGTTCAAGTTTGCTCTGTGTGGATGTATTGTTCTGTTCCAGTGATGTTCTATGACTAAACCTGGAAGGGAAAAGATATCACGTATGGGGTCAAAGCCTGTTCCCCAATGGTATCTGCTAAAGCCTTTGCTGGAGGAATATATACCCCTCGGGTCCCAGCAAGTTTTCACCAAGGTGGTAGGACCAAGCGTTCTATTACACTACTTTGCATACCTTGTTTATTCGTGTAGTCTGTCATCCAGATAGTAAATATGCACTTGCTTTTTGCAATTCATCCATTGGGTTATTATGGAATCAAACTAATCAAGAGTTCTAGACTTTGACGGGTTCTTCTTATTTGCTTTCATGTTGCTTTTCACATGATTGCTGAATGAGAATTGTATAGACAACTTTGCCTAGGGCCTTGAAGTTCTATCACACCACATGTAGCCACTTATATGTTTTCTTACTTGGCATATGTAACTCTTTAGGTATTTACAACACCACTGTTCAATATATGATTAAAGTGTGAAAATTAATCCTAAGATGAAGTTTATATTAGTTCAAGTTTGCTCTGTGTGGATGTATTGTTCTGTTCCAGTGATTTTCTTTTACTAAATCTTGAAGGGAAAATATATCACCTATGGGGTCAAAGCCTGTTCCCCAATGGTATCTGCTGAAGCATGTTCCCCAATGGTATCTGCTAAAGCCTGTTCCCCAATGGTATTTGCTGAAGCCTTTGCTGGAGGCATATATACCCCTCGGGTCCCAGCAAGTTTTCACCAAGGTGGTAGGACCCAGCGTTCTATTACACTACTTTGCATACCTTGTTTATTCGTGTAGTCTGCCATCCATATAGTAAATATGCACTTGCTTTTTGCAATTCATCCATTGGGTTATTATGGAATCAAACTAATCAAGAGTTCTAGACTTTGACGGGTTCTTCTTATTTGCTTTCATGTTGCTTTTCACATGATTGCTGTATGAGAATTTTATAGACAACTATGCCTAGGGCCTTGAAGTTCTATCACACCACATGTAGCCACTTATATGTTTTCTTACTTGGCATATGTAACTCTTTAGGTATTTACAACGATTAAAGTGTGAAAATTAATTGCAAGAAAAAGTTTATATTAGTTCCAAGTTTGCTCTGTGTGGATGTATTGTTCTGTTCCAGTGATGTTCTATGACTAAACCTTGAAGGGAAAAGATATCACCTAGGGGGTCAAAGCCTGTTCCCCAATGGTATCTGCTGAAGCCTTTGCTGGAGGCATACAGTATACCCCTCGGGTCCCAGCAAGTTTTCACCAAGGTGGTAGGACCCAGCGATCCATTTTGCCCCTTTACATACCTTGTTTATTCGTGTAGCCTGCCCTCCAGATAATAAATATGCACTTGCTTTGCAATTCATCCATTTGGTTATTATGGAATCAAACTAATCAAGAGTTCTAGACTTTGACGGGTTCTTCTTATTTGCTTTCATGTTGCTTTTCACATGATTGCTGTATGAGATTTTTATAGACAACTATGCCTAGGGCCTTGAAGTTCTATCACACCACATGTAGCCACTTATATGTTTTCTTACTTGGCATATGTAACTCTTTAGGTATTTACAACACCACTGTTCACTATATGATTAAAGTGTGAAAATTAATTGTTAGAAAAAGTTTATATTAGTTCAAGTTTGCTCTGTGTGGATGTATTGTTCTGTTCCAGTGATGTTCTATGACTAAACCTGGAAGGGAAAAGATATCACGTATGGGGTCAAAGCCTGTTCCCCAATGGTATCTGCTGAAGCCTTTGCTGGAGGCATATATACCCCTCGGGTCCCAGCAAGTTTTCACCAAGGTGGTAGGACCAAGCGTTCTATTACACTACTTTGCATACCTTGTTTATTCGTGTAGTCTGTCATCCAGATAGTAAATATGCACTTGCTTTTTGCAATTCAACCATTGGGTTATTATGGAATCAAACTAATCAAGAGTTCTAGACTTTGACGGGTTCTTCTTATTTGCTTTCATGTTGCTTTTCACATGATTGCTGTATGAGAATTGTATAGACAACTTTGCCTAGGGCCTTGAAGTTCTATCACACCACATGTAGCCACTTATATGTTTTCTTACTTGGCATATGTAACTCTTTAGGTATTTACAACACCACTGTTCAATATATGATTAAAGTGTGAAAATTAATCCTAAGATGAAGTTTATATTAGTTCAAGTTTGCTCTGTGTGGATGTATTGTTCTGTTCCAGTGATTTTCTTTTACTAAATCTTGAAGGGAAAATATATCACCTATGGGGTCAAAGCCTGTTCCCCAATGGTATCTGCTGAAGCCTGTTCCCCAATGGTATCTGCTAAAGCCTGTTCCCCAATGGTATCTGCTGAAGCCTTTGCTGGAGGCATATATACCCCTCGGGTCCCAGCAAGTTTTCACCAAGGTGGTAGGACCCAGCGATCCATTTTGCCCCTTTGCATACCTTGTTTATTCGTGTAGCCTGCCCTCCGGATAATAAATATGCACTTGCTTTGCAATTCATCCATTGGGTTATCATGGAATCAAACTAATCAAGAGTTCTAGACTTTGACGGGTTCTTCTTATTTGCTTTCATGTTGCTTTTCACATGATTGCTGTATGAGATTTTTATAGACAACTATGCCTAGGGCCTTGAAGTTCTATCATACCACATGTAGCCACTTATGTTTTCTTACTTGGCATATGTAACTCTTTAGGTATGTACAACGATTAAAGTTTGAAAATTAATCCTAAGAAGAAGTTTATATTAGTTCAAGTTTGCTCTGTGTGGATGTATTGTTCTGTTCCAGTGATGTTCTGTGACTAAACCTTGAAGGGAAAAGATATCACGTATGGGGTCAAAGCCTGTTCCCCAATGGTATCTGCTGAAGCCTTTGCTGGATGAATATATACCCCTCGGGTCCCAGCAAGTTTTCACCAAGGTGGTAGGACCAAGCGTTCTATTACACTACTTTGCATACCTTGTTTATTCGTGTAGTCTGTCATCCAGATAGTAAATATGCACTTGCTTTTTGCAATTCATCCATTGGGTTATTATGGAATCAAACTAATCAAGAGTTCTAGACTTTGACGGGTTCTTCTTATTTGCTTTCATGTTGCTTTTCACATGATTGCTGTATGAGAATTGTATAGACAACTTTGCCTAGGGTCTTGAAGTTCTATCACACCACATGTAGCCACTTATATGTTTTCTTACTTGGCATATGTAACTCTTTAGGTATTTACAACACCACTGTTCAATATATGATTAAAGTGTGAAAATTAATCCTAAGATGAAGTTTATATTAGTTCAAGTTTGCTCTATGTGGATGTATTGTTCTGTTCCAGTGATTTTCTTTTACTAAATCTTGAAGGGAAAATATATCACCTATGGGGTCAAAGCCTGTTCCCCAATGGTATCTGCTGAAGCCTGTTCCCCAATGGTATCTGCTAAAGCCTGTTCCCCAATGGTATCTGCTGGAGCCTTTGCTGGAGGCATATATACCCCTCGGGTCCCAGCAAGTTTTCACCAAGGTGGTAGGACCCAGCGATCCATTTTGCCCCTTTACATACCTTGTTTATTCGTGTAGCCTGCCCTCCAGCTAATAAATATGCACTTGCTTTGCAATTCATCCATTTGGTTAATATGGAATCAAACTAATCAAGAGTTCTAGACTTTGACGGGTTCTTCTTATTTGCTTTCATGTTGCTTTTCACATGATTGCTGTATGAGATTTTTATAGACAACTATGCCTAGGGCCTTGAAGTTCTATCACACCACATGTAGCCACTTATATGTTTTCTTACTTGGCATATGTAACTCTTTAGGTATTTACAACGATTAAAGTGTGAAAATTAATTGCAAGAAAAAGTTTATATTAGTTCCAAGTTTGCTCTGTGTGGATGTATTGTTCTGTTCCAGTGATGTTCTATGACTAAACCTTGAAGGGAAAAGATATCACCTATGGGGTCAAAGCCTGTTCCCCAATGGTATCTGCTGAAGCCTTTGCTGGAGGCATACAGTATACCCCTCGGGTCCCAGCAAGTTTTCACCAAGGTGGTAGGACCCAGCGATCCATTTTGCCCCTTTACATACCTTGTTTATTCGTGTAGCCTGGCCTCCAGATAATAAATATGCACTTGCTTTGCAATTCATCCATTGGTTTATCATGGAATCAAACTAATCAAGAGTTCTAGACTTTGACGGGTTCTTCTTATTTGCTTTCATGTTGCTTTTCACATGATTGCTGTATGAGATTTTTATAGACAACTATGCCTAGGGCCTTGAAGTTCTATCACACCACATGTAGCCACTTATGTTTTCTTACTTGGCATATGTAACTCTTTAGGTATGTACAACGATTAAAGTTTGAAAATTAATCCTAAGAAGAAGTTTATATTAGTTCAAGTTTGCTCTGTGTGGATGTATTGTTCTGTTCCAGTGATGTTCTGTGACTAAACCTTGAAGGGAAAAGGTATCACGTATGGGGTCAAAGCCTGTTCCCCAATGGTATCTGCTGAAGCCTTTGCTGGAGGAATATATACCCCTCGGGTCCCAGCAAGTTTTCACCAAGGTGGTAGGACACAGCGTTCTATTACACTACTTTGCATACCTTGTTTATTCGTGTAGTCTGCCATCCAGATAGTAAATATGCACTTGCTTTTTGCAATTCATCCATTGGGTTATTATGGAATCAAACTAATCAAGAGTTCTAGACTTTGACGGGTTCTTCTTATTTGCTTTCATGTTGCTTTAACATGATTGCTGTATGAGAATTTTATAGACAACTATGCCTAGGGCCTTGAAGTTCTATCACACCACATGTAGCCACTTATATGTTTTCTTACTTGGCATATGTAACTCTTTAGGTATTTACAACGATTAAAGTGTGAAAATTAATTGCAAGAAAAAGTTTATATTAGTTCCAAGTTTGCTCTGTGTGGATGTATTGTTCTGTTCCAGTGATGTTCTATGACTAAACCTTGAAGGGAAAAGATATCACCTATGGGGTCAAAGCCTGTTCCCCAATGGTATCTGCTGAAGCCTTTGCTGGAGGCATACAGTATACCCCTCGGGTCCCAGCAAGTTTTCACCAAGGTGGTAGGACCCAGCGATCCATTTTGCCCCTTTACATACCTTGTTTATTCGTGTAGCCTGCCCTCCAGATAATAAATATGCACTTGCTTTGCAATTCATCCATTTGGTTATTATGGAATCAAACTAATCAAGAGTTCTAGACTTTGACGGGTCCTTCTTATTTGCTTTCATGTTGCTTTTCACATGATTGCTGTATGAGATTTTTATAGACAACTATGCCTAGGGCCTTGAAGTTCTATCACACCACATGTAGCCACTTATATGTTTTCTTACTTGGCATATGTAACTCTTTAGGTATTTACAACACCACTGTTCACTATATGATTAAAGTGTGAAAATTAATTGTTAGAAAAAGTTTATATTAGTTCAAGTTTGCTCTGTGTGGATGTATTGTTCTGTTCCAGTGATGTTCTATGACTAAACCTGGAAGGGAAAAGATATCACGTATGGGGTCAAAGCCTGTTCCCCAATGGTATCTGCTAAAGCCTTTGCTGGAGGAATATATACCCCTCGGGTCCCAGCAAGTTTTCACCAAGGTGGTAGGACCAAGCGTTCTATTACACTACTTTGCATACCTTGTTTATTCGTGTAGTCTGTCATCCAGATAGTAAATATGCACTTGCTTTTTGCAATTCATCCATTGGGTTATTATGGAATCAAACTAATCAAGAGTTCTAGACTTTGACGGGTTCTTCTTATTTGCTTTCATGTTGCTTTTCACATGATTGCTGTATGAGAATTGTATAGACAACTTTGCCTAGGGCCTTGAAGTTCTATCACACCACATGTAGCCACTTATATGTTTTCTTACTTGGCATATGTAACTCTTTAGGTATTTACAACACCACTGTTCAATATATGATTAAAGTGTGAAAATTAATCCTAAGATGAAGTTTATATTAGTTCAAGTTTGCTCTGTGTGGATGTATAGTTCTGTTCCAGTGATTTTCTTTTACTAAATCTTGAAGGGAAAATATATCACCTATGGGGTCAAAGCCTGTTCCCCAATGGTATCTGCTGAAGCCTGTTCCCCAATGGTATCTGCTAAAGCCTGTTCCCCAATGGTATCTGCTGAAGCCTTTGCTGGAGGCATATATACCCCTCGGGTCCCAGCAAGTTTTCACCAAGGTGGTAGGACCCAGCGATCCATTTTGCCCCTTTACATACCTTGTTTATTCGTGTAGCCTGCCCTCCAGATAATAAATATGCACTTGCTTTGCAATTCATCCATTTGGTTATTATGGAATCAAACTAATCAAGAGTTCTAGACTTTGACGGGTTCTTCTTATTTGCTTTCATGTTGCTTTTCACATGATTGCTGTATGAGATTTTTATAGACAACTATGCCTAGGGCCTTGAAGTTCTATCACACCACATGTAGCCACTTATATGTTTTCTTACTTGGCATATGTAACTCTTTAGGTATTTACAACACCACTGTTCACTATATGATTAAAGTGTGAAAATTAATTGTTAGAAAAAGTTTATATTAGTTCAAGTTTGCTCTGTGTGGATGTATTGTTCTGTTCCAGTGATGTTCTATGACTAAACCTGGAAGGGAAAATATATCACGTATGGGGTCAAAGCCTGTTCCCCAATGGTATCTGCTGTAGCCTTTCCTGTAGGAATATATACCCCTCGGGTCCCAGCAAGTTTTCACCAAGGTGGTAGGACCCAGCGATCCATTTTGCCCCTTAACATACCTTGTTTATTCGTGTAGCCTGCCCTCCAGATAATAAATATGCACTTGCTTTGCAATTCATCCATTTGGTTATTATGGAATCAAACTAATCAAGAGTTCTAGACTTTGACGGGTTCTTCTTATTTGCTTTCATGTTGCTTTTCACATGATTGCTGTATGAGATTTTTATAGACAACTATGCCTAGGGCCTTGAAGTTCTATCATACCACATGTAGCCACTTATGTTTTCTTACTTGGCATATGTAACTCTTTAGGTATGTACAACGATTAAAGTTTGAAAATTAATCCTAAGAAGAAGTTTATATTAGTTCAAGTTTGCTCTGTGTGGATGTATTGTTCTGTTCCAGTGATGTTCTGTGACTAAACCTTGAAGGGAAAAGATATCACGTATGGGGTCAAAGCCTGTTCCCCAATGGTATCTGCTGAAGCCTTTGCTGGATGAATATATACCCCTCGGGTCCCAGCAAGTTTTCACCAAGGTGGTAGGACCAAGCGTTCTATTACACTACTTTGCATACCTTGTTTATTCGTGTAGTCTGTCATCCAGATAGTAAATATGCACTTGCTTTTTGCAATTCATCCATTGGGTTATTATGGAATCAAACTAATCAAGAGTTCTAGACTTTGACGGGTTCTTCTTATTTGCTTTCATGTTGCTTTTCACATGATTGCTGTATGAGAATTGTATAGACAACTTTGCCTAGGGTCTTGAAGTTCTATCACACCACATGTAGCCACTTATATGTTTTCTTACTTGGCATATGTAACTCTTTAGGTATTTACAACACCACTGTTCAATATATGATTAAAGTGTGAAAATTAATCCTAAGATGAAGTTTATATTAGTTCAAGTTTGCTCTATGTGGATGTATTGTTCTGTTCCAGTGATTTTCTTTTACTAAATCTTGAAGGGAAAATATATCACCTATGGGGTCAAAGCCTGTTCCCCAATGGTATCTGCTGAAGCCTGTTCCCCAATGGTATCTGCTAAAGCCTGTTCCCCAATGGTATCTGCTGGAGCCTTTGCTGGAGGCATATATACCCCTCGGGTCCCAGCAAGTTTTCACCAAGGTGGTAGGACCCAGCGATCCATTTTGCCCCTTTACATACCTTGTTTATTCGTGTAGCCTGCCCTCCAGATAATAAATATGCACTTGCTTTGCAATTCATCCATTTGGTTATTATGGAATCAAACTAATCAAGAGTTCTAGACTTTGACGGGTTCTTCTTATTTGCTTTCATGTTGCTTTTCACATGATTGCTGTATGAGATTTTTATAGACAACTATGCCTAGGGCCTTGAAGTTCTATCACACCACATGTAGCCACTTATATGTTTTCTTACTTGGCATATGTAACTCTTTAGGTATTTACAACGATTAAAGTGTGAAAATTAATTGCAAGAAAAAGTTTATATTAGTTCCAAGTTTGCTCTGTGTGGATGTATTGTTCTGTTCCAGTGATGTTCTATGACTAAACCTTGAAGGGAAAAGATATCACCTATGGGGTCAAAGCCTGTTCCCCAATGGTATCTGCTGAAGCCTTTGCTGGAGGCATACAGTATACCCCTCGGGTCCCAGCAAGTTTTCACCAAGGTGGTAGGACCCAGCGATCCATTTTGCCCCTTTACATACCTTGTTTATTCGTGTAGCCTGGCCTCCAGATAATAAATATGCACTTGCTTTGCAATTCATCCATTGGTTTATCATGGAATCAAACTAATCAAGAGTTCTAGACTTTGACGGGTTCTTCTTATTTGCTTTCATGT
This sequence comes from Scardinius erythrophthalmus, assembly GCF_964197995.2. Lineage (NCBI taxonomy): Eukaryota > Metazoa > Chordata > Actinopteri > Cypriniformes > Leuciscidae > Scardinius > Scardinius erythrophthalmus. The sequence continues at coordinate 9,345 of NW_028296453.1, forward strand.
TGCTTTTCACATGATTGCTGTATGAGATTTTTATAGACAACTATGCCTAGGGCCTTGAAGTTCTATCACACCACATGTAGCCACTTATGTTTTCTTACTTGGCATATGTAACTCTTTAGGTATGTACAACGATTAAAGTTTGAAAATTAATCCTAAGAAGAAGTTTATATTAGTTCAAGTTTGCTCTGTGTGGATGTATTGTTCTGTTCCAGTGATGTTCTGTGACTAAACCTTGAAGGGAAAAGGTATCACGTATGGGGTCAAAGCCTGTTCCCCAATGGTATCTGCTGAAGCCTTTGCTGGAGGAATATATACCCCTCGGGTCCCAGCAAGTTTTCACCAAGGTGGTAGGACACAGCGTTCTATTACACTACTTTGCATACCTTGTTTATTCGTGTAGTCTGCCATCCAGATAGTAAATATGCACTTGCTTTTTGCAATTCATCCATTGGGTTATTATGGAATCAAACTAATCAAGAGTTCTAGACTTTGACGGGTTCTTCTTATTTGCTTTCATGTTGCTTTAACATGATTGCTGTATGAGAATTTTATAGACAACTATGCCTAGGGCCTTGAAGTTCTATCACACCACATGTAGCCACTTATATGTTTTCTTACTTGGCATATGTAACTCTTTAGGTATTTACAACGATTAAAGTGTGAAAATTAATTGCAAGAAAAAGTTTATATTAGTTCCAAGTTTGCTCTGTGTGGATGTATTGTTCTGTTCCAGTGATGTTCTATGACTAAACCTTGAAGGGAAAAGATATCACCTATGGGGTCAAAGCCTGTTCCCCAATGGTATCTGCTGAAGCCTTTGCTGGAGGCATACAGTATACCCCTCGGGTCCCAGCAAGTTTTCACCAAGGTGGTAGGACCCAGCGATCCATTTTGCCCCTTTACATACCTTGTTTATTCGTGTAGCCTGCCCTCCAGATAATAAATATGCACTTGCTTTGCAATTCATCCATTTGGTTATTATGGAATCAAACTAATCAAGAGTTCTAGACTTTGACGGGTTCTTCTTATTTGCTTTCATGTTGCTTTTCACATGATTGCTGTATGAGATTTTTATAGACAACTATGCCTAGGGCCTTGAAGTTCTATCACACCACATGTAGCCACTTATATGTTTTCTTACTTGGCATATGTAACTCTTTAGGTATTTACAACACCACTGTTCACTATATGATTAAAGTGTGAAAATTAATTGTTAGAAAAAGTTTATATTAGTTCAAGTTTGCTCTGTGTGGATGTATTGTTCTGTTCCAGTGATGTTCTATGACTAAACCTGGAAGGGAAAATATATCACGTATGGGGTCAAAGCCTGTTCCCCAATGGTATCTGCTGAAGCCTTTGCTGGAGGAATATATACCCCTCGGGTCCCAGCAAGTTTTCACCAAGGTGGTAGGACCAAGCGTTCTATTACACTACTTTGCATACCTTGTTTATTCGTGTAGTCTGTCATCCAGATAGTAAATATGCACTTGCTTTTTGCAATTCATCCATTGGGTTATTATGGAATCAAACTAATCAAGAGTTCTAGACTTTGACGGGTTCTTCTTATTTGCTTTCATGTTGCTTTTCACATGATTGCTGTATGAGAATTGTATAGACAACTTTGCCTAGGGCCTTGAAGTTCTATCACACCACATGTAGCCACTTATATGTTTTCTTACTTGGCATATGTAACTCTTTAGGTATTTACAACACCACTGTTCAATATATGATTAAAGTGTGAAAATTAATCCTAAGATGAAGTTTATATTAGTTCAAGTTTGCTCTGTGTGGATGTATTGTTCTGTTCCAGTGATTTTCTTTTACTAAATCTTGAAGGGAAAATATATCACCTATGGGGTCAAAGCCTGTTCCCCAATGGTATCTGCTGAAGCCTGTTCCCCAATGGTATCTGCTAAAGCCTGTTCCCCAATGGTATCTGCTGAAGCCTTTGCTGGAGGCATATATACCCCTCGGGTCCCAGCAAGTTTTCACCAAGGTGGTAGGACCCAGCGATCCATTTTGCCCCTTTACATACCTTGTTTATTTGTGTAGCCTGCCCTCCAGATAATAAATATGCACTTGCTTTGCAATTCATCCATTTGGTTATTATGGAATCAAACTAATCAAGAGTTCTAGACTTTGACGGGTTCTTCTTATTTGCTTTCATGTTGCTTTTCACATGATTGCTGTATGAGATTTTTATAGACAACTATGCCTAGGGCCTTGAAGTTCTATCACACCACATGTAGCCACTTATATGTTTTCTTACTTGGCATATGTAACTCTTTAGGTATTTACAACACCACTGTTCACTATATGATTAAAGTGTGAAAATTAATTGTTAGAAAAAGTTTATATTAGTTCAAGTTTGCTCTGTGTGGATGTGTTGTTCTGTTCCAGTGATGTTCTATGACTAAACCTGGAAGGGAAAAGATATCACGTATGGGGTCAAAGCCTGTTCCCCAATGGTATCTGCTTAAGCCTTTGCTGGAGGAATATATACCCCTCGGGTCCCAGCAAGTTTTCACCAAGGTGGTAGGACCCAGCGATCCATTTTGCCCCTTTGCATACCTTGTTTATTCGTGTAGCCTGCCCTCCGGATAATAAATATGCATTTGCTTTGCAATTCATCCATTGGGTTATCATGGAATCAAACTAATCAAGAGTTCTAGACTTTGACGGGTTCTTCTTATTTGCTTTCATGTTGCTTTTCACATGATTGCTGTATGAGATTTTTATAGACAACTTTGCCTAGGGCCTTGAAGTTCTATCACACCACATGTAGCCACTTATGTTTTCTTACTTGGCATATGTAACTCTTTAGGTATGTACAACGATTAAAGTTTGAAAATTAATCCTAAGAAGAAGTTTATATTAGTTCAAGTTTGCTCTGTGTGGATGTATTGTTCTGTTCCAGTGATGTTCTGTGACTAAACCTTGAAGGGAAAAGATATCACGTATGGGGTCAAAGCCTGTTCCCCAATGGTAACTGCTGAAGCATTTGCTGGAGGAATATATACCCCTCGGGTCCCAGCAAGTTTTCACCAAGGTGGTAGGACCCAGCGTTCCATTACACTACTTTGCATACCTTGTTTATTCGTGTAGTCTGCCATCCAGATAGTAAATATGCACTTGCTTTTTGCAATTCATCCATTGGGTTATTATGGAATCAAACTAATCAAGAGTTCTAGACTTTGACGGGTTCTTCTTATTTGCTTTCATGTTGCTTTTCACATGATTGCTGTATGAGAATTTTATAGACAACTATGCCTAGGGCCTTGAAGTTCTATCACACCACATGTAGCCACTTATATGTTTTCTTACTTGGCATATGTAACTCTTTAGGTATTTACAACGATTAAAGTGTGAAAATTAATTGCAAGAAAAAGTTTATATTAGTTCCAAGTTTGCTCTGTGTGGATGTATTGTTCTGTTCCAGTGATGTTCTATGACTAAACCTTGAAGGGAAAAGATATCACCTATGGGGTCAAAGCCTGTTCCCCAATGGTATCTGTTGAAGCCTTTGCTGGAGGCATACAGTATACCCCTCGGGTCCCAGCAAGTTTTCACCAAGGTGGTAGGACCCAGCGATCCATTTTGCCCCTTTACAAACCTTGTTTATTCGTGTAGCCTGCCCTCCAGATAATAAATATGCACTTGCTTTGCAATTCATCCATTTGGTTATTATGGAATCAAACTAATCAAGAGTTCTAGACTTTGACGGGTTCTTCTTATTTGCTTTCATGTTGCTTTTCACATGATTGCTGTATGAGATTTTTATAGACAACTATGCCTAGGGCCTTGAAGTTCTATCACACCACATGTAGCCACTTATATGTTTTCTTACTTGGCATATGTAACTCTTTAGGTATGTACAACGATTAAAGTTTGAAAATTAATCCTAAGAAGAAGTTTATATTAGTTCAAGTTTGCTCTGTGTGGATGTATTGTTCTGTTCCAGTGATGTTCTGTGACTAAACCTTGAAGGGAAAAGATATCACGTATGGGGTCAAAGCCTGTTCCCCAGTGGTAACTGCTGAAGCCTTTGCTGGAGGAATATATACCCCTCGGGTCCCAGCAAGTTTTCACCAAGGTGGTAGGACCCAGCGTTCTATTACACTACTTTGCATACCTTGTTTATTCGTGTAGTCTGCCATCCAGATAGTAAATATGCACTTGCTTTTTGCAATTCATCCATTGGGTTATTATGGAATCAAACTAATCAAGAGTTCTAGACTTTGACGGGTTCTTCTTATTTGCTTTCATGTTGCTTTTCACATGATTGCTGTATGAGAATTTTATAGACAACTATGCCTAGGGCCTTGAAGTTCTATCACACCACATGTAGCCACTTATATGTTTTCTTACTTGGCATATGTAACTCTTTAGGTATTTACAACGATTAAAGTGTGAAAATTAATTGCAAGAAAAGGTTTATATTAGTTCCAAGTTTGCTCTGTGTGGATGTATTGTTCTGTTCCAGTGATGTTCTATGACTAAACCTTGAAGGGAAAAGATATCACCTATGGGGTCAAAGCCTGTTCCCCAATGGTATCTGCTGAAGCCTTTGCTGGAGGCATATATACCCCTCGGGTCCCAGCAAGTTTTCATCAAGGTGGTAGGACCCAGCGATCCATTTTGCCCCTTTACATACCTTGTTTATTCGTGTAGCCTGCCCTCCAGATAATAAATATGCACTTGCTTTGCAATTCATCCATTTGGTTATTATGGAATCAAACTAATCAAGAGTTCTAGACTTTGACGGGTTCTTCTTATTTGCTTTCATGTTGCTTTTCACATGATTGCTGTATGAGATTTTTATAGACAACTATGCCTAGGGCCTTGAAGTTCTATCACACCACATGTAGCCACTTATATGTTTTCTTACTTGGCATATGTAACTCTTTAGGTATTTACAACACCACTGTTCACTATATGATTAAAGTGTGAAAATTAATTGTTAGAAAAAGTTTATATTAGTTCAAGTTTGCTCTGTGTGGATGTATTGTTCTGTTCCAGTGATGTTCTATGACTAAACCTGGAAGGGAAAAGATATCACGTATGGGGTCAAAGCCTGTTCCCCAATGGTATCTGCTGAAGCCTTTGCTGGAGGAATATATACCCCTCGGGTCCCAGCAAGTTTTCACCAAGGTGGTAGGACCAAGCGTTCTATTACACTACTTTGCATACCTTGTTTATTCGTGTAGTCTGTCATCCAGATAGTAAATATGCACTTGCTTTTTGCAATTCATCCATTGGGTTATTATGGAATCAAACTAATCAAGAGTTCTAGACTTTGACGGGTTCTTCTTATTTGCTTTCATGTTGCTTTTCACATGATTGCTGTATGAGAATTGTATAGACAACTTTGCCTAGGGCCTTGAAGTTCTATCACACCACATGTAGCCACTTATATGTTTTCTTACTTGGCATATGTAACTCTTTAGGTATTTACAACACCACTGTTCAATATATGATTAAAGTGTGAAAATTAATCCTAAGATGAAGTTTATATTAGTTCAAGTTTGCTCTGTGTGGATGTATAGTTCTGTTCCAGTGATTTTCTTTTACTAAATCTTGAAGGGAAAATATATCACCTATGGGGTCAAAGCCTGTTCCCCAATGGTATCTGCTGAAGCCTGTTCCCCAATGGTATCTGCTAAAGCCTGTTCCCCAATGGTATCTGCTGAAGCCTTTGCTGGAGGCATATATACCCCTCGGGTCCCAGCAAGTTTTCACCAAGGTGGTAGGACCCAGCGATCCATTTTGCCCCTTTACATACCTTGTTTATTCGTGTAGCCTGCCCTCCAGATAATAAATATGCACTTGCTTTGCAATTCATCCATTTGGTTATTATGGAATCAAACTAATCAAGAGTTCTAGACTTTGACGGGTTCTTCTTATTTGCTTTCATGTTGCTTTTCACATTATTGCTGTATGAGATTTTTATAGACAACTATGCCTAGGGCCTTGAAGTTCTATCACACCACATGTAGCCACTTATATGTTTTCTTACTTGGCATATGTAACTCTTTAGGTATTTACAACACCACTGTTCACTATATGATTAAAGTGTGAAAATTAATTGTTAGAAAAAGTTTATATTAGTTCAAGTTTGCTCTGTGTGGATGTATTGTTCTGTTCCAGTGATGTTCTATGACTAAACCTGGAAGGGAAAATATATCACGTATGGGGTCAAAGCCTGTTCCCCAATGGTATCTGCTGAAGCCTTTGCTGGAGGAATATATACCCCTCGGGTCCCAGCAAGTTTTCACCAAGGTGGTAGGACCAAGCGTTCTATTACACTACTTTGCATACCTTGTTTATTCGTGTAGTCTGTCATCCAGATAGTAAATATGCACTTGCTTTTTGCAATTCATCCATTGGGTTATTATGGAATCAAACTAATCAAGAGTTCTAGACTTTGACGGGTTCTTCTTATTTGCTTTCATGTTGCTTTTCACATGATTGCTGTATGAGAATTGTATAGACAACTTTGCCTAGGGCCTTGAAGTTCTATCACACCACATGTAGCCACTTATGTTTTCTTACTTGGCATATGTAACTCTTTAGGTATTTACAACACCACTGTTCACTATATGATTAAAGTGTGAAAATTAATTGTTAGAAAAAGTTTATATTAGTTCAAGTTTGCTCTGTGTGGATGTATTGTTCTGTTCCAGTGATGTTCTATGACTAAACCTGGAAGGGAAAAGATATCACGTATGGGGTCAAAGCCTGTTCCCCAATGGTATCTGCTGAAGCCTTTGCTGGAGGAATATATACCCCTCGGGTCCCAGCAAGTTTTCACCAAGGTGGTAGGACCAAGCGTTCTATTACACTACTTTGCATACCTTGTTTATTCGTGTAGTCTGTCATCCAGATAGTAAATATGCACTTGCTTTTTGCAATTCATCCATTGGGTTATTATGGAATCAAACTAATCAAGAGTTCTAGACTTTGACGGGTTCTTCTTATTTGCTTTCATGTTGCTTTTCACATGATTGCTGTATGAGAATTGTATAGACAACTTTGCCTAGGGCCTTGAAGTTCTATCACACCACATGTAGCCACTTATATGTTTTCTTACTTGGCATATGTAACTCTTTAGGTATTTACAACACCACTGTTCAATATATGATTAAAGTGTGAAAATTAATCCTAAGATGAAGTTTATATTAGTTCAAGTTTGCTCTGTGTGGATGTATTGTTCTGTTCCAGTGATTTTCTTTTACTAAATCTTGAAGGGAAAATATATCACCTATGGGGTCAAAGCCTGTTCCCCAATGGTATCTGCTGAAGCCTGTTCCCCAATGGTATCTGCTGAAGCCTTTGCTGGAGGCATATATACCCCTCGGGTCCCAGCAAGTTTTCACCAAGGTGGTAGGACCCAGCGATCCATTTTGCCCCTTTACATACCTTGTTTATTCGTGTAGCCTGCCCTCCAGATAATAAATATGCACTTGCTTTGCAATTCATCCATTTGGTTATTATGGAATCAAACTAATCAAGAGTTCTAGACTTTGACGGGTTCTTCTTATTTGCTTTCATGTTGCTTTTCACATGATTGCTGTATGAGATTTTTATAGACAACTATGCCTAGGGCCTTGAAGTTCTATCACACCACATGTAGCCACTTATATGTTTTCTTACTTGGCATATGTAACTTTTTAGGTATTTACAACACCACTGTTCACTATATGATTAAAGTGTGAAAATTAATTGTTAGAAAAAGTTTATATTAGTTCAAGTTTGCTCTGTGTGGATGTGTTGTTCTGTTCCAGTGATGTTCTATGACTAAACCTGGAAGGGAAAAGATATCACGTATGGGGTCAAAGCCTGTTCCCCAATGGTATCTGCTTAAGCCTTTGCTGGAGGAATATATACCCCTCGGGTCCCAGCAAGTTTTCACCAAGGTGGTAGGACCAAGCGTTCTATTACACTACTTTGCATACCTTGTTTATTCGTGTAGTCTGTCATCCAGATAGTAAATATGCACTTGCTTTTTGCAATTCATCCATTGGGTTATTATGGAATCAAACTAATCAAGAGTTCTAGACTTTGACGGGTTCTTCTTATTTGCTTTCATGTTGCTTTTCACATGATTGCTGTATGAGAATTGTATAGACAACTTTGCCTAGGGCCTTGAAGTTCTATCACACCACATGTAGCCACTTATATGTTTTCTTACTTGGCATATGTAACTCTTTAGGTATTTACAACACCACTGTTCAATATATGATTAAAGTGTGAAAATTAATCCTAAGATGAAGTTTATATTAGTTCAAGTTTGCTCTGTGTGGATGTATTGTTCTGTTCCAGTGATTTTCTTTTACTAAATCTTGAAGGGAAAATATATCACCTATGGGGTCAAAGCCTGTTCCCCAATGGTATCTGCTGAAGCCTGTTCCCCAATGGTATCTGCTAAAGCCTGTTCCCCAATGGTATCTGCTGAAGCCTTTGCTGGAGGCATATATACCCCTCGGGTCCCAGCAAGTTTTCACCAAGGTGGTAGGACCCAGCGATCCATTTTGCCCCTTTGCATACCTTGTTTATTCGTGTAGTCTGCCATCCAGATAGTAAATATGCACTTGCTTTTTGCAATTCATCCATTGGGTTATTATGGAATCAAACTAATCAAGAGTTCTAGACTTTGACGGGTTCTTCTTATTTGCTTTCATGTTGCTTTTCACATGATTGCTGTATGAGAATTTTATAGACAACTATGCCTAGGGCCTTGAAGTTCTATCACACCACATGTAGCCACTTATATGTTTTCTTACTTGGCATATGTAACTCTTTAGGTATTTACAACGATTAAAGTGTGAAAATTAATTGCAAGAAAAAGTTTATATTAGTTCCAAGTTTGCTCTGTGTGGATGTATTGTTCTGTTCCAGTGATGTTCTATGACTAAACCTTGAAGGGAAAAGATATCACCTATGGGGTCAAAGCCTGTTCCCCAATGGTATCTGCTGAAGCCTGTTCCCCAATGGTATCTGCTAAAGCCTGTTCCCCAATGGTATCTGCTGAAGCCTTTGCTGGAGGCATATATACCCCTCGGGTCCCAGCAAGTTTTCACCAAGGTGGTAGGACCCAGCGATCCATTTTGCCCCTTTACAAACCTTGTTTATTCGTGTAGCCTGCCCTCCAGATAATAAATATGCACTTGCTTTGCAATTCATCCATTTGGTTATTATGGAATCAAACTAATCAAGAGTTCTAGACTTTGACGGGTTCTTCTTATTTGCTTTCATGTTGCTTTTCACATGATTGCTGTATGAGATTTTTATAGACAACTATGCCTAGGGCCTTGAAGTTCTATCACACCACATGTAGCCACTTATATGTTTTCTTACTTGGCATATGTAACTCTTTAGGTATGTACAACGATTAAAGTTTGAAAATTAATCCTAAGAAGAAGTTTATATTAGTTCAAGTTTGCTCTGTGTGGATGTATTGTTCTGTTCCAGTGATGTTCTGTGACTAAACCTTGAAGGGAAAAGATATCACGTATGGGGTCAAAGCCTGTTCCCCAGTGGTAACTGCTGAAGCCTTTGCTGGAGGAATATATACCCCTCGGGTCCCAGCAAGTTTTCACCAAGGTGGTAGGACCCAGCGTTCTATTACACTACTTTGCATACCTTGTTTATTCGTGTAGTCTGCCATCCAGATAGTAAATATGCACTTGCTTTTTGCAATTCATCCATTGGGTTATTATGGAATCAAACTAATCAAGAGTTCTAGACTTTGACGGGTTCTTCTTATTTGCTTTCATGTTGCTTTTCACATGATTGCTGTATGAGAATTGTATAGACAACTTTGCCTAGGGCCTTGAAGTTCTATCACACCACATGTAGCCACTTATATGTTTTCTTACTTGGCATATGTAACTCTTTAGGTATTTACAACGATTAAAGTGTGAAAATTAATTGCAAGAAAAAGTTTATATTAGTTCCAAGTTTGCTCTGTGTGGATGTATTGTTCTGTTCCAGTGATGTTCTATGACTAAACCTTGAAGGGAAAAGATATCACCTATGGGGTCAAAGCCTGTTCCCCAATGGTATCTGCTGAAGCCTTTGCTGGAGGCATATATACCCCTCAGGTCCCAGCAAGTTTTCACCAAGGTGGTAGGACCCAGCGATCCATTTTGCCCCTTTACATACCTTGTTTATTCGTGTAGCCTGCCCTCCAGATAATAAATATGCACTTGCTTTGCAATTCATCCATTTGGTTATTATGGAATCAAACTAATCAAGAGTTCTAGACTTTGACGGGTTCTTCTTATTTGCTTTCATGTTGCTTTTCACATGATTGCTGTATGAGATTTTTATAGACAACTATGCCTAGGGCCTTGAAGTTCTATCACACCACATGTAGCCACTTATATGTTTTCTTACTTGGCATATGTAACTCTTTAGGTATTTACAACACCACTGTTCACTATATGATTAAAGTGTGAAAATTAATTGTTAGAAAAAGTTTATATTAGTTCAAGTTTGCTCTGTGTGGATGTATTGTTCTGTTCCAGTGATGTTCTATGACTAAACCTGGAAGGGAAAAGATATCACGTATGGCAGGGGTCGGCAAGTAACTTTGGCCGAGGGCCAATATTTTTTTTTGCCAGTAGGTGGCGGGCCAGCTACACAGAGTAGGCCTATGGATACAAATTAAATACTCTTATATAGGCCTATAATCGCAGAATATGATGGGTCCGTCACTGTCCGTGGATCATTCGTTCAATCGTTTTTTCAAATTAAAACCAAAAATAAAAAGATGAAAAACTACTTGTTTTTCCATTATTTATTTCCTGAACTAAAATGAAAAAACAAATAACGACGGGTTTTCTGATTGTACTCAGATCAAAAATAGAAAAAAATTATTACTGGATTAGACTAATTTTAATTTTGATTTTTTATTTTGAATTTAACACCTTAAGCATATATCAAGGAAATAATTTAAAACAGATCAAGTACTATTGTGGTAACAGATTACAGCCATTCTAATAAAGGTGTGAATCATGCCTCATTCGCTTACAGTCCGACTTTGGAACTTTATTCCTTTTTTATTATTAGTATTTATTCGGGACACACACATACACACCTAAGGTTTAAGGAGGTCTGTCAATATAAATATTACGCTATTTTAACATTGTAGGCCTACTGTCAGCAGAGAAAAAAATGCCAAAGAAAAAAATTATGAAATATAAATAACATAAATTAAATAGGACAAAAGCAGCCTATCACTCAAATTTCTAAGCAACCTAAACGAAAATCATATTGCCCTACTGACAAATGAAGTAGGCTATTTTCTGCCGAACTATTTCAAACATCCTTGCAAAAAAAGAATGTTGTTGGCTGACAATGGTTTCAGTACCAAACAGCTCCTCAGAGCTAGGTGTAGCCTACAGGTGGTCAGAATTAAGTGCGGATACGCTGTCAAAAGGTGTTGGAATGGGCTATTGTCAGTCAGACCGCCCGCTCCGTCCAAAGTACACCAGAGTTCTGACCGCTACAGTCTTTTGACGTGCGAATGGACACAAAGTGGTCAAGCGTAACTAGACGTGGCAGGCGCGAATTTGACGCGCTATTCGCGTCCGGTTTGAACGTACAGTTATACTTTAAAATGTAATCCCGCGCCGCATGATTCCCTATGTGTGTTTCACACAGTATGCGGCGGTGAAATCGCCGCGCGACTACGGCTTTTCTCAAGTATTGGAAGAGTTTTGTGCAGCATTTAGGACTTCCATAATAATCCGGCGGGCCAGAAAATATTGCTGGCGGGCCAGTTTTGGCCCGCGGGCCGCCAGTTGCCGTTCCCTGACGTATGGGGTCAAAGCCTGTTCCCCAATGGTATCTGCTGAAGCCTTTGCTGGAGGAATATATACCCCTCGGGTCCCAGCAAGTTTTCACCAAGGTGGTAGGACCAAGCGTTCTATTACACTACTTTGCATACCTTGTTTATTCGTGTAGTCTGTCATCCAGATAGTAAATATGCACTTGCTTTTTGCAATTCATCCATTGGGTTATTATGGAATCAAACTAATCAAGAGTTCTAGACTTTGACGGTTTCTTCTTATTTGCTTTCATGTTGCTTTTCACATGATTGCTGTATGAGAATTGTATAGACAACTTTGCCTAGGGCCTTGAAGTTCTATCACACCACATGTAGCCACTTATATGTTTTCTTACTTGGCATATGTAACTCTTTAGGTATTTACAACACCACTGTTCAATATATGATTAAAGTGTGAAAATTAATCCTAAGATGAAGTTTATATTAGTTCAAGTTTGCTCTGTGTGGATGTATTGTTCTGTTCCAGTGATTTTCTTTTACTAAATCTTGAAGGGAAAATATATCACCTATGGGGTCAAAGCCTGTTCCCCAATGGTATCTGCTGAAGCCTGTTCCCCAATGGTATCTGCTAAAGCCTGTTCCCCAATGGTATCTGCTGAAGCCTTTGCTGGAGGCATATATACCCCTCGGGTCCCAGCAAGTTTTCACCAAGGTGGTGGGACCAAGCTTTCTATTACACTACTTTGCATACCTTGTTTATTCGTGTAGTTTGTCATCCAGATAGTAAATATGCACTTGCTTTTTGCAATTCATCCATTGGGTTATTATGGAATCAAACTAATCAAGAGTTCTAGACTTTGACGGGTTCTTCTTATTTGCTTTCATGTTGCTTTTCACATGATTGCTGTATGAGAATTGTATAGACAACTTTGCCTAGGGCCTTGAAGTTCTATCACACCACATGTAGCCACTTATATGTTTTCTTACTTGGCATATGTAACTCTTTAGGTATTTACAACACCACTGTTCAATATATGATTAAAGTGTGAAAATTAATCCTAAGATGAAGTTTATATTAGTTCAAGTTTGCCCTGTGTGGATGTATTGTTCTGTTCCAGTGATTTTCTTTTACTAAATCTTGAAGGGAAAATATATCACCTATGGGGTCAAAGCCTGTTCCCCAATGGTATCTGCTGAAGCCTGTTCCCCAATGGTATCTGCTAAAGCCTGTTCCCCAATGGTATCTGCTGAAGCCTTTGCTGGAGGCATATATACCCCTCGGGTCCCAGCAAGTTTTCACCAAGGTGGTAGGACCCAGCGATCCATTTTGCCCCTTTGCATACCTTGTTTATTCGTGTAGCCTGCCCTCCGGATAATAAATATGCATTTGCTTTGCAATTCATCCATTGGGTTATCATGGAATCAAACTAATCAAGAGTTCTAGACTTTGACGGGTTCTTCTTATTTGCTTTCATGTTGCTTTTCACATGATTGCTGTATGAGATTTTTATAGACAACTATGCCTAGGGCCTTGAAGTTCTATCACACCACATGTAGCCACTTATGTTTTCTTACTTGGCATATGTAACTCTTTAGGTATGTACAACGATTAAAGTTTGAAAATTAATCCTAAGAAGAAGTTTATATTAGTTCAAGTTTGCTCTGTGTGGATGTATTGTTCTGTTCCAGTGATGTTCTGTGACTAAACCTTGAAGGGAAAAGATATCACGTATGGGGTCAAAGCCTGTTCCCCAATGGTAACTGCTGAAGCATTTGCTGGAGGAATATATACCCCTCGGGTCCCAGCAAGTTTTCACCAAGGTGGTAGGACCCAGCGTTCTATTACACTACTTTGCATACCTTGTTTATTCGTGTAGTCTGCCATCCAGATAGTAAATATGCACTTGCTTTTTGCAATTCATCCATTGGGTTATTATGGAATCAAACTAATCAAGAGTTCTAGACTTTGACGGGTTCTTCTTATTTGCTTTCATGTTGCTTTTCACATGATTGCTGTATGAGAATTTTATAGACAACTATGCCTAGGGCCTTGAAGTTCTATCACACCACATGTAGCCACTTATATGTTTTCTTACTTGGCATATGTAACTCTTTAGGTATTTACAACGATTAAAGTGTGAAAATTAATTGCAAGAAAAAGTTTATATTAGTTCCAAGTTTGCTCTGTGTGGATGTATTGTTCTGTTCCAGTGATGTTCTATGACTAAACCTTGAAGGGAAAATATATCACCTATGGGGTCAAAGCCTGTTCCCCAATGGTATCTGCTGAAGCCTGTTCCCCAATGGTATCTGCTAAAGCCTGTTCCCCAATGGTATCTGCTGAAGCCTTTGCTGGAGGCATATATACCCCTCGGGTCCCAGCAAGTTTTCACCAAGGTGGTAGGACCCAGCGATCCATTTTGCCCCTTTGCATACCTTGTTTATTCGTGTAGCCTGCCCTCCGGATAATAAATATGCACTTGCTTTGCAATTCATCCATTGGGTTATCATGGAATCAAACTAATCAAGAGTTCTAGACTTTGACGGGTTCTTCTTATTTGCTTTCATGTTGCTTTTCACATGATTGCTGTATGAGATTTTTATAGACAACTATGCCTAGGGCCTTGAAGTTCTATCACACCACATGTAGCCACTTATATGTTTTCTTACTTGGCATATGTAACTCTTTAGGTATTTACAACACCACTGTTCAATATATGATTAAAGTGTGAAAATTAATCCTAAGATGAAGTTTATATTAGTTCAAGTTTGCTCTGTGTGGATGTATTGTTCTGTTCCAGTGATTTTCTTTTACTAAATCTTGAAGGGAAAATATATCACCTATGGGGTCAAAGCCTGTTCCCCAATGGTATCTGCTGAAGCCTGTTCCCCAATGGTATCTGCTAAAGCCTGTTCCCCAATGGTATCTGCTGAAGCCTTTGCTGGAGGCATATATACCCCTCGGGTCCCAGCAAGTTTTCACCAAGGTGGTAGGACCCAGCGATCCATTTTGCCCCTTTGCATACCTTGTTTATTCGTGTAGCCTGCCCTCTGGATAATAAATATGCACTTGCTTTGCAATTCATCCATTGGGTTATCATGGAATCAAACTAATCAAGAGTTCTAGACTTTGACGGGTTCTTCTTATTTGCTTTCATGTTGCTTTTCACATGATTGCTGTATGAGATTTTTATAGACAACTATGCCTAGGGCCTTGAAGTTCTATCACACCACATGTAGCCACTTATGTTTTCTTACTTGGCATATGTAACTCTTTAGGTATGCACAACGATTAAAGTTTGAAAATTAATCCTAAGAAGAAGTTTATATTAGTTCAAGTTTGCTCTGTGTGGATGTATTGTTCTGTTCCAGTGATGTTCTGTGACTAAACCTTGAAGGGAAAAGATATCACGTATGGGGTCAAAGCCTGTTCCCCAATGGTAACTGCTGAAGCCTTTGCTGGAGGAATATATACCCCTCGGGTCCCAGCAAGTTTTCACCAAGGTGGTAGGACCCAGCGTTCTATTACACTACTTTGCATACCTTGTTTATTCGTGTAGTCTGCCATCCAGATAGTAAATATGCACTTGCTTTTTGCAATTCATCCATTGGGTTATTATGGAATCAAACTAATCAAGAGTTCTAGACTTTGACGGGTTCTTCTTATTTGCTTTCATGTTGCTTTTCACATGATTGCTGTATGAGAATTTTATAGACAACTATGCCTAGGGCCTTGAAGTTCTATCACACCACATGTAGCCACTTATATGTTTTCTTACTTGGCATATGTAACTCTTCAGGTATTTACAACGATTAAAGTGTGAAAATTAATTGCAAGAAAAAGTTTATATTAGTTCCAAGTTTGCTCTGTGTGGATGTATTGTTCTGTTCCAGTGATGTTCTATGACTAAACCTTGAAGGGAAAAGATATCACCTATGGGGTCAAAGCCTGTTCCCCAATGGTATCTGTTGAAGCCTTTGCTGGAGGCATACAGTATACCCCTCGGGTCCCAGCAAGTTTTCATCAAGGTGGTAGGACCCAGCGATCCATTTTGCCCCTTTACATACCTTGTTTATTCGTGTAGCCTGCCCTCCAGATAATAAATATGCACTTGCTTTGCAATTCATCCATTTGGTTATTATGGAATCAAACTAATCAAGAGTTCTAGACTTTGACGGGTTCTTCTTATTTGCTTTCATGTTGCTTTTCACATGATTGCTGTATGAGATTTTTATAGACAACTATGCCTAGGGCCTTGAAGTTCTATCACACCACATGTAGCCACTTATATGTTTTCTTACTTGGCATATGTAACTCTTTAGGTATTTACAACACCACTGTTCACTATATGATTAAAGTGTGAAAATTAATTGTTAGAAAAAGTTTATATTAGTTCAAGTTTGCTCTGTGTGGATGTATTGTTCTGTTCCAGTGATGTTCTATGACTAAACCTGGAAGGGAAAAGATATCACGTATGGGGTCAAAGCCTGTTCCCCAATGGTATCTGCTGAAGCCTTTGCTGGAGGAATATATACCCCTCGGGTCCCAGCAAGTTTTCACCAAGGTGGTAGGACCAAGCGTTCTATTACACTACTTTGCATACCTTGTTTATTCGTGTAGTCTGCCATCCAGATAGTAAATATGCACTTGCTTTTTGCAATTCATCCATTGGGTTATTATGGAATCAAACTAATCAAGAGTTCTAGACTTTGACGGGTTCTTCTTATTTGCTTTCATGTTGCTTTTCACATGATTGCTGTATGAGAATTTTATAGACAACTATGCCTAGGGCCTTGAAGTTCTATCACACCACATGTAGCCACTTATATGTTTTCTTACTTGGCATATGTAACTCTTTAGGTATTTACAACGATTAAAATGTGAAAATTAATTGCAAGAAAAGGTTTATATTAGTTCCAAGTTTGCTCTGTGTGGATGTATTGTTCTGTTCCAGTGATGTTCTATGACTAAACCTTGAAGGGAAAAGATATCACCTATGGGGTCAAAGCCTGTTCCCCAATGGTATCTGCTGAAGCCTTTGCTGGAGGCATACAGTATACCCCTCGGGTCCCAGCAAGTTTTCACCAAGGTGGTAGGACCCAGCGATCCATTTTGCCCCTTTACATACCTTGTTTATTCGTGTAGCCTGCCCTCCAGATAATAAATATGCACTTGCTTTGCAATTCATCCATTTGGTTATTATGGAATCAAACTAATCAAGAGTTCTAGACTTTGACGGGTTCTTCTTATTTGCTTTCATGTTGCTTTTCACATGATTGCTGTATGAGATTTTTATAGACAACTATGCCTAGGGCCTTGAAGTTCTATCACACCACATGTAGCCACTTATATGTTTTCTTACTTGGCATATGCAACTCTTTAGGTATTTACAACACCACTGTTCACTATATGATTAAAGTGTGAAAATTAATTGTTAGAAAAAGTTTATATTAGTTCAAGTTTGCTCTGTGTGGATGTATTGTTCTGTTCCAGTGATGTTCTATGACTAAACCTGGAAGGGAAAAGATATCACGTATGGGGTCAAAGCCTGTTCCCCAATGGTATCTGCTGAAGCCTGTTCCCCAATGGTATCTGCTAAAGCCTGTTCCCCAATGGTATCTGCTGAAGCCTTTGCTGGAGGCATATATACCCCTCGGGTCCCAGCAAGTTTTCACCAAGGTGGTAGGACCCAGCGATCCATTTTGCCCCTTTACATACCTTGTTTATTCGTGTTTTCTGCCCTCCAGATAATAAATATGCACTTGCTTTGCAATTCATCCATTTGGTTATTATGGAATCAAACTAATCAAGAGTTCTAGACTTTGACTGGTTCTTCTTATTTGCTTTCATGTTGCTTTTCACATGATTGCTGTATGAGATTTTTATAGACAACTATGCCTAGGGCCTTGAAGTTCTATCACACCACATGTAGCCACTTATATGTTTTCTTACTTGGCATATGTAACTCTTTAGGTATTTACAACACCACTGTTCACTATATGATTAAAGTGTGAAAATTAATTGTTAGAAAAAGTTTATATTAGTTCAAGTTTGCTCTGTGTGGATGTATTGTTCTGTTCCAGTGATGTTCTATGACTAAACCTGGAAGGGAAAAGATATCACGTATGGGGTCAAAGCCTGTTCCCCAATGGTATCTGCTGAAGCCTTTGCTGGAGGAATATATACCCCTCGGGTCCCAGCAAGTTTTCACCAAGGTGGTAGGACCAAGCGTTCTATTACACTACTTTGCATACCTTGTTTATTCGTGTAGTCTGTCATCCAGATAGTAAATATGCACTTGCTTTTTGCAATTCATCCATTGGGTTATTATGGAATCAAACTAATCAAGAGTTCTAGACTTTGACGGGTTCTTCTTATTGGCTTTCATGTTGCTTTTCACATGATTGCTGTATGAGAATTGTATAGACAACTTCGCCTAGGGCCTTGAAGTTCTATCACACCACATGTAGCCACTTATATGTTTTCTTACTTGGCATATGTAACTCTTTAGGTATTTACAACACCACTGTTCAATATATGATTAAAGTGTGAAAATTAATCCTAAGATGAAGTTTATATTAGTTCAAGTTTGCTCTGTGTGGATGTATTGTTCTGTTTCAGTGATTTTCTTTTACTAAATCTTGAAGGGAAAATATATCACCTATGGGGTCAAAGCCTGTTCCCCAATGGTATCTGCTGAAGCCTGTTCCCCAATGGTATCTGCTAAAGCCTGTTCCCCAATGGTATCTGCTGAAGCCTTTGCTGGAGGCATATATACCCCTCGGGTCCCAGCAAGTTTTCACCAAGGTGGTAGGACCCAGCGATCCATTTTGCCCCTTTACATACCTTGTTTATTAGTGTAGCCTGCCCTCCAGATAATAAATATGCACTTGCTTTGCAATTCATCCATTTGGTTATTATGGAATCAAACTAATCAAGAGTTCTAGACTTTGACGGGTTCTTCTTATTTGCTTTCATGTTGCTTTTCACATGATTGCTGTATGAGATTTTTATAGACAACTATGCCTAGGGCCTTGAAGTTCTATCACACCACATGTAGCCACTTATATGTTTTCTTACTTGGCATATGTAACTCTTTAGGTATTTACAACGATTAAAGTGTGAAAATTAATTGCAAGAAAAAGTTTATATTAGTTCCAAGTTTGCTCTGTGTGGATGTATTGTTCTGTTCCAGTGATGTTCTATGACTAAACCTTGAAGGGAAAAGATATCACCTATGGGGTCAAAGCCTGTTTCCCAAT
The DNA here is from genome assembly GCF_964197995.2 of Scardinius erythrophthalmus. Classification (NCBI taxonomy): domain Eukaryota; kingdom Metazoa; phylum Chordata; class Actinopteri; order Cypriniformes; family Leuciscidae; genus Scardinius; species Scardinius erythrophthalmus. The sequence goes on from NW_028296453.1 coordinate 28,402, forward strand.
GGTATCTGCTGAAGCCTGTTCCCCAATGGTATCTGCTAAAGCCTGTTCCCCAATGGTATCTGCTGAAGCCTTTGCTGGAGGCATATATACCCCTCGGGTCCCAGCAAGTTTTCACCAAGGTGGTAGGACCCAGCGATCCATTTTGCCCCTTTACATACCTTGTTTATTCGTGTAGCCTGCCCTCCAGATAATAAATATGCACTTGCTTTGCAATTCATCCATTTGGTTATTATGGAATCAAACTAATCAAGAGTTCTAGACTTTGACAGGTTCTTCTTATTTGCTTTCATGTTGCTTTTCACATGATTGCTGTATGAGATTTTTATAGACAACTATGCCTAGGGCCTTGAAGTTCTATCACACCACATGTAGCCACTTATATGTTTTCTTACTTGGCATATGTAACTCTTTAGGTATTTACAACACCACTGTTCACTATATGATTAAAGTGTGAAAATTAATTGTTAGAAAAAGTTTATATTAGTTCAAGTTTGCTCTGTGTGGATGTATTGTTCTGTTCCAGTGATGTTCTATGACTAAACCTGGAAGGGAAAAGATATCACGTATGGGGTCAAAGCCTGTTCCCCAATGGTATCTGCTGAAGCCTTTGCTGGAGGAATATATACCCCTCGGGTCCCAGCAAGTTTTCACCAAGGTGGTAGGACCAAGCGTTCTATTACACTACTTTGCATACCTTGTTTATTCGTGTAGTCTGTCATCCAGATAGTAAATATGCACTTGCTTTTTGCAATTCATCCATTGGGTTATTATGGAATCAAACTAATCAAGAGTTCTAGACTTTGACGGGTTCTTCTTATTTGCTTTCATGTTGCTTTTCACATGATTGCTGTATGAGAATTGTATAGACAACTTTGCCTAGGGCCTTGAAGTTCTATCACACCACATGTAGCCACTTATATGTTTTCTTACTTGGCATATGTAACTCTTTAGGTATTTACAACACCACTGTTCAATATATGATTAAAGTGTGAAAATTAATCCTAAGATGAAGTTTATATTAGTTCAAGTTTGCTCTGTGTGGATGTATTGTTCTGTTCCAGTGATTTTCTTTTACTAAATCTTGAAGGGAAAATATATCACCTATGGGGTCAAAGCCTGTTCCCCAATGGTATCTGCTGAAGCCTGTTCCCCAATGGTATCTGCTAAAGCCTGTTCCCCAATGGTATCTGCTGAAGCCTTTGCTGGAGGCATATATACCCCTCGGGTCCCAGCAAGTTTTCACCAAGGTGGTAGGACCCAGCGATCCATTTTGCCCCTTTGCATACCTTGTTTATTCGTGTAGCCTGCCCTCTGGATAATAAATATGCACTTGCTTTGCAATTCATCCATTGGGTTATCATGGAATCAAACTAATCAAGAGTTCTAGACTTTGACGGGTTCTTCTTATTTGCTTTCATGTTGCTTTTCACATGATTGCTGTATGAGATTTTTATAGACAACTATGCCTAGGGCCTTGAAGTTCTATCACACCACATGTAGCCACTTATGTTTTCTTACTTGGCATATGTAACTCTTTAGGTATGTACAACGATTAAAGTTTGAAAATTAATCCTAAGAAGAAGTTTATATTAGTTCAAGTTTGCTCTGTGTGGATGTATTGTTCTGTTCCAGTGATGTTCTGTGACTAAACCTTGAAGGGAAAAGATATCACGTATGGGGTCAAAGCCTGTTCCCCAATGGTAACTGCTGAAGCCTTTGCTGGAGGAATATATACCCCTCGGGTCCCAGCAAGTTTTCACCAAGGTGGTAGGACCCAGCGTTCTATTACACTACTTTGCATACCTTGTTTATTCGTGTAGTCTGCCATCCAGATAGTAAATATGCACTTGCTTTTTGCAATTCATCCATTGGGTTATTATGGAATCAAACTAATCAAGAGTTCTAGACTTTGACGGGTTCTTCTTATTTGCTTTCATGTTGCTTTTCACATGATTGCTGTATGAGAATTTTATAGACAACTATGCCTAGGGCCTTGAAGTTCTATCACACCACATGTAGCCACTTATATGTTTTCTTACTTGGCATATGTAACTCTTCAGGTATTTACAACGATTAAAGTGTGAAAATTAATTGCAAGAAAAAGTTTATATTAGTTCCAAGTTTGCTCTGTGTGGATGTATTGTTCTGTTCCAGTGATGTTCTATGACTAAACCTTGAAGGGAAAAGATATCACCTATGGGGTCAAAGCCTGTTCCCCAATGGTATCTGTTGAAGCCTTTGCTGGAGGCATACAGTATACCCCTCGGGTCCCAGCAAGTTTTCATCAAGGTGGTAGGACCCAGCGATCCATTTTGCCCCTTTACATACCTTGTTTATTCGTGTAGCCTGCCCTCCAGATAATAAATATGCACTTGCTTTGCAATTCATCCATTTGGTTATTATGGAATCAAACTAATCAAGAGTTCTAGACTTTGACGGGTTCTTCTTATTTGCTTTCATGTTGCTTTTCACATGATTGCTGTATGAGATTTTTATAGACAACTATGCCTAGGGCCTTGAAGTTCTATCACACCACATGTAGCCACTTATATGTTTTCTTACTTGGCATATGTAACTCTTTAGGTATTTACAACACCACTGTTCACTATATGATTAAAGTGTGAAAATTAATTGTTAGAAAAAGTTTATATTAGTTCAAGTTTGCTCTGTGTGGATGTATTGTTCTGTTCCAGTGATGTTCTATGACTAAACCTGGAAGGGAAAAGATATCACGTATGGGGTCAAAGCCTGTTCCCCAATGGTATCTGCTGAAGCCTTTGCTGGAGGAATATATACCCCTCGGGTCCCAGCAAGTTTTCACCAAGGTGGTAGGACCAAGCGTTCTATTACACTACTTTGCATACCTTGTTTATTCGTGTAGTCTGCCATCCAGATAGTAAATATGCACTTGCTTTTTGCAATTCATCCATTGGGTTATTATGGAATCAAACTAATCAAGAGTTCTAGACTTTGACGGGTTCTTCTTATTTGCTTTCATGTTGCTTTTCACATGATTGCTGTATGAGAATTTTATAGACAACTATGCCTAGGGCCTTGAAGTTCTATCACACCACATGTAGCCACTTATATGTTTTCTTACTTGGCATATGTAACTCTTTAGGTATTTACAACGATTAAAGTGTGAAAATTAATTGCAAGAAAAGGTTTATATTAGTTCCAAGTTTGCTCTGTGTGGATGTATTGTTCTGTTCCAGTGATGTTCTATGACTAAACCTTGAAGGGAAAAGATATCACCTATGGGGTCAAAGCCTGTTCCCCAATGGTATCTGCTGAAGCCTTTGCTGGAGGCATACAGTATACCCCTCGGGTCCCAGCAAGTTTTCACCAAGGTGGTAGGACCCAGCGATCCATTTTGCCCCTTTACATACCTTGTTTATTCGTGTAGCCTGCCCTCCAGATAATAAATATGCACTTGCTTTGCAATTCATCCATTTGGTTATTATGGAATCAAACTAATCAAGAGTTCTAGACTTTGACGGGTTCTTCTTATTTGCTTTCATGTTGCTTTTCACATGATTGCTGTATGAGATTTTTATAGACAACTATGCCTAGGGCCTTGAAGTTCTATCACACCACATGTAGCCACTTATATGTTTTCTTACTTGGCATATGCAACTCTTTAGGTATTTACAACACCACTGTTCACTATATGATTAAAGTGTGAAAATTAATTGTTAGAAAAAGTTTATATTAGTTCAAGTTTGCTCTGTGTGGATGTATTGTTCTGTTCCAGTGATGTTCTATGACTAAACCTGGAAGGGAAAAGATATCACGTATGGGGTCAAAGCCTGTTCCCCAATGGTATCTGCTGAAGCCTTTGCTGGAGGAATATATACCCCTCGGGTCCCAGCAAGTTTTCACCAAGGTGGTAGGACCAAGCGTTCTATTACACTACTTTGCATACCTTGTTTATTCGTGTAGTCTGTCATCCAGATTAGGGCTGGGCGATTTAAATCGCGATATTGTTATGCGCATCTCGTCAGTAAAGCCGGTTCCTTGATTTGTAGTAAATCGCCATCACCTGCTTTCAGATGGAGCGGCATTTAGGGCTGAGGAAATAATTAAGTGATTAATTTAGTGATGATTGAGCATTATTGAAGACACCTGATGTTAACAAGCAGAATCACTGAAGGAGCAAATCACAAATTGTAAGTTACCATTAAGGTGATGGGTGTTTGCTTTAGTTGGGCTCTAGACCATTATATGTTTACTTTAATATTTACTGTTGTTCGTCTGCTGTTATTGATTTATAACAGTTAACTGGACAAAGTAAAATGTTATCTTATAGTGTTGGCTACGTTATGACATAATCATGCTGTGATCTGAAAAAGGAAACATTTGAGATATTTTGGCTTAACTTGTTAGCAGCAGTATTGTGATTCTTCAGCCTATGATTAGCAGTACTTTACTTATAATTCATATTTAATAAATATTGTTCTAATCAAAAAGACATTCAGACATATTAATTTAAAACACAGACATCAATAATCAGCCTGTGAATCTCAACAATGGTGACAATAATAAAGCATGTTGCAGTGGCTGCCACCAATCACAACTCATTAATGGCTCCCATCATGCATTGCTATGAATAAATTATGATCTGAATTGTCTATGTAATTTACTTTTCCTCATTGAATATTCTGCTCCTCACCATTGTTGAGATGCATAGACTGAATGTTGACATCTGTGTGTGCCTAAAAGAATGATTTTTTTTTTTTTACATATTTTAAGAAATCCTTTAAATTACATCTAAACTTCTGGCCATTTATTCAGATTCACAGTTATGCTGTAACCAACAACATAAATCGAAGTCAGAAAGAAGGATTTTAATGAGCTCAGTGATCAAGTTCAAATGATGATTGTCATAATATAACCAACATCATCAGATCACCATTTATTCTTTGTACAACTGGCAGTTTAAACTCAGATATAACAGCCAAACAAAATCAAAAGTACACATAAAATGGTCTAGAGCCCAACTAAAGCAACTACCCATCACAATAATGGTAACTTACAATTTGCGATTTTCTCCTTCAGCGATTCTGCTTGTTAACATCAGGTGTCTTCAATAATGCTCAATCATCACTAAATTAATCACTTAGTTATCTCATTAACTTAAACACTCTTGAGTGTGGACTCATACACTCCCAGGAGTGTTAATTTAACACTGGATGTTTCGCTGTGTACAAAGAGCCGTAGTTAACTGACAAGCTGAGCCATATCGCATTAAATATCGCTGGCGATATGTCCGCGATATTGATGCGATATGGCTCAGCTTGTCAGTTAACTACGGCTCTTTGTAGTAAATGCCGCTCCATCTGAAAGCAGGTGATGGTGATTTACTACTAATCAAGGAACCGGCTTTACTGATGAGATGCGCATAACAATATCGCGATTTAAATCGCCCAGCCCTAATCCAGATAGTAAATATGCACTTGCTTTTTGCAATTCATCCATTGGGTTATTATGGAATCAAACTAATCAAGAGTTCTAGACTTTGACGGGTTCTTCTTATTTGCTTTCATGTTGCTTTTCACATGATTGCTGTATGAGAATTGTATAGACAACTTTGCCTAGGGCCTTGAAGTTCTATCACACCACATGTAGCCACTTATATGTTTTCTTACTTGGCATATGTAACTCTTTAGGTATTTACAACACCACTGTTCAATATATGATTAAAGTGTGAAAATTAATCCTAAGATGAAGTTTATATTAGTTCAAGTTTGCTCTGTGTGGATGTATTGTTCTGTTCCAGTGATTTTCTTTTACTAAATCTTGAAGGGAAAATATATCACCTATGGGGTCAAAGCCTGTTCCCCAATGGTATCTGCTGAAGCCTGTTCCCCAATGGTATCTGCTAAAGCCTGTTCCCCAATGGTATCTGCTGAAGCCTTTGCTGGAGGCATATATACCCCTCGGGTCCCAGCAAGTTTTCACCAAGGTGGTAGGACCCAGCGATCCATTTTGCCCCTTTACATACCTTGTTTATTCGTGTAGCCTGCCCTCCGGATAATAAATATGCACTTGCTTTGCAATTCATCCATTTGGTTATTATGGAATCAAACTAATAAAGAGTTCTAGACTTTGACGGGTTCTTCTTATTTGCTTTCATGTTGCTTTTCACATGATTGCTGTATGAGATTTTTACAGACAACTATGCCTAGGGCCTTGAAGTTCTATCACACCACATGTAGCCACTTATATGTTTTCTTACTTGGCATATGTAACTCTTTAGGTATTTACAACGATTAAAGTGTGAAAATTAATTGCAAGAAAAAGTTTATATTAGTTCCAAGTTTGCTCTGTGTGGATGTATTGTTCTGTTCCAGTGATGTTCTATGACTAAACCTTGAAGGGAAAAGATATCACCTATGGGGTCAAAGCCTGTTCCCCAATGGTATCTGCTGAAGCCTTTGCTGGAGGCATACAGTATACCCCTCGGGTCCCAGCAAGTTTTCACCAAGGTGGTAGGACCCAGCGATCCATTTTGCCCCTTTACATACCTTGTTTATTCGTGTAGCCTGCCCTCCAGATAATAAATATGCACTTGCTTTGCAATAAATCCATTTGGTTATTATGGAATCAAACTAATCAAGAGTTCTAGACTTTGACGGGTTCTTCTTATTTGCTTTCATGTTGCTTTTCACATGATTGCTGTATGAGATTTTTATAGACAACTATGCCTAGGGCCTTGAAGTTCTATCACACCACATGTAGCCACTTATATGTTTTCTTACTTGGCATATGTAACTCTTTAGGTATTTACAACACCACTGTTCACTATATGATTAAAGTGTGAAAATTAATTGTTAGAAAAAGTTTATATTAGTTCAAGTTTGCTCTGTGTGGATGTATTGTTCTGTTCCAGTGATGTTCTATGACTAAACCTGGAAGGGAAAAGATATCACGTATGGGGTCAAAGCCTGTTCCCCAATGGTATCTGCTGAAGCCTTTGCTGGAGGAATATATACCCCTCGGGTCCCAGCAAGTTTTCACCAAGGTGGTAGGACCAAGCGTTCTATTACACTACTTTGCATACCTTGTTTATTCGTGTAGTCTGTCATCCAGATAGTAAATATGCACTTGCTTTTTGCAATTCATCCATTGGGTTATTATGGAATCAAACTAATCAAGAGTTCTAGACTTTGACGGGTTCTTCTTATTTGCTTTCATGTTGCTTTTCACATGATTGCTGTATGAGAATTGTATAGACAACTTTGCCTAGGGCCTTGAAGTTCTATCACACCACATGTAGCCACTTATATGTTTTCTTACTTGGCATATGTAACTCTTTAGGTATTTACAACACCACTGTTCAATATATGATTAAAGAGTGAAAATTAATCCTAAGATGAAGTTTATATTAGTTCAAGTTTGCTCTGTGTGGATGTATTGTTCTGTTCCAGTGATTTTCTTTTACTAAATCTTGAAGGGAAAATATATCACCTATGGGGTCAAAGCCTGTTCCCCAATGGTATCTGCTAAAGCCTGTTCCCCAATGGTATCTGCTGAAGCCTTTGCTGGAGGCATATATACCCCTCGGGTCCCAGCAAGTTTTCACCAAGGTGGTAGGACCCAGCGATCCATTTTGCCCCTTTGCATACCTTGTTTATTCGTGTAGCCTGCCCTCCGGATAATAAATATGCACTTGCTTTGCAATTCATCCATTGGGTTATCATGGAATCAAACTAATCAAGAGTTCTAGACTTTGACGGGTTCTTCTTATTTGCTTTCATGTTGCTTTTCACATGATTGCTGTATGAGATTTTTATAGACAACTATGCCTAGGGCCTTGAAGTTCTATCACACCACATGTAGCCACTTATGTTTTCTTACTTGGCATATGTAACTCTTTAGGTATGTACAACGATTAAAGTTTGAAAATTAATCCTAAGAAGAAGTTTATATTAGTTCAAGTTTGCTCTGTGTGGATGTATTGTTCTGTTCCAGTGATGTTCTGTGACTAAACCTTGAAGGGAAAAGATATCACGTATGGGGTCAAAGCCTGTTCCCCAATGGTAACTGCTGAAGCCTTTGCTGGAGGAATATATACCCCTCGGGTCCCAGCAAGTTTTCACCAAGGTGGTAGGACCCAGCGTTCTATTACACTACTTTGCATACCTTGTTTATTCGTGTAGTCTGCCATCCAGATAGTAAATATGCACTTGCTTTTTGCAATTCATCCATTGGGTTATTATGGAATCAAACTAATCAAGAGTTCTAGACTTTGACGGGTTCTTCTTATTTGCTTTCATGTTGCTTTTCACATGATTGCTGTATGAGAATTTTATAGACAACTATGCCTAGGGCCTTGAAGTTCTATCACACCACATGTAGCCACTTATATGTTTTCTTACTTGGCATATGTAACTCTTTAGGTATTTACAACGATTAAAGTGTGAAAATTAATTGCAAGAAAAAGTTCATATTAGTTCCAAGTTTGCTCTGTGTGGATGTATTGTTCTGTTCCAGTGATGTTCTATGACTAAACCTTGAAGGGAAAAGATATCACCTATGGGGTCAAAGCCTGTTCCCCAATGGTATCTGCTGAAGCCTTTGCTGGAGGCATACAGTATACCCCTCGGGTCCCAGCAAGTTTTCACCAAGGTGGTAGGACCCAGCGATCCATTTTGCCCCTTTACATACCTTGTTTATTCGTGTAGCCTGCCCTCCAGATAATAAATATGCACTTGCTTTGCAATTCATCCATTTGGTTATTATGGAATCAAACTAATCAAGAGTTCTAGACTTTGACGGGTTCTTCTTATTTGCTTTCATGTTGCTTTTCACATGATTGCTGTATGAGATTTTTATAGACAACTATGCCTAGGGCCTTGAAGTTCTATCACACCACATGTAGCCACTTATATGTTTTCTTACTTGGCATATGTAACTCTTTAGGTATTTACAACACCACTGTTCACTATATGATTAAAGTGTGAAAATTAATTGTTAGAAAAAGTTTATATTAGTTCAAGTTTGCTCTGTGTGGATGTATTGTTCTGTTCCAGTGATGTTCTATGACTAAACCTGGAAGGGAAAAGATATCACGTATGGGGTCAAAGCCTGTTCCCCAATGGTATCTGCTGAAGCCTTTGCTGGAGGAATATATACCCCTCGGGTCCCAGCAAGTTTTCACCAAGGTGGTAGGACCAAGCGTTCTATTACACTACTTTGCATACCTTGTTTATTCGTGTAGTCTGTCATCCAGATAGTAAATATGCACTTGCTTTTTGCAATTCATCCATTGGGTTATTATGGAATCAAACTAATCAAGAGTTCTAGACTTTGACGGGTTCTTCTTATTGGCTTTCATGTTGCTTTTCACATGATTGCTGTATGAGAATTGTATAGACAACTTCGCCTAGGGCCTTGAAGTTCTATCACACCACATGTAGCCACTTATATGTTTTCTTACTTGGCATATGTAACTCTTTAGGTATTTACAACACCACTGTTCAATATATGATTAAAGTGTGAAAATTAATCCTAAGATGAAGTTTATATTAGTTCAAGTTTGCTCTGTGTGGATGTATTGTTCTGTTTCAGTGATTTTCTTTTACTAAATCTTGAAGGGAAAATATATCACCTATGGGGTCAAAGCCTGTTCCCCAATGGTATCTGCTGAAGCCTGTTCCCCAATGGTATCTGCTAAAGCCTGTTCCCCAATGGTATCTGCTGAAGCCTTTGCTGGAGGCATATATACCCCTCGGGTCCCAGCAAGTTTTCACCAAGGTGGTAGGACCCAGCGATCCATTTTGCCCCTTTACATACCTTGTTTATTAGTGTAGCCTGCCCTCCAGATAATAAATATGCACTTGCTTTGCAATTCATCCATTTGGTTATTATGGAATCAAACTAATCAAGAGTTCTAGACTTTGACGGGTTCTTCTTATTTGCTTTCATGTTGCTTTTCACATGATTGCTGTATGAGATTTTTATAGACAACTATGCCTAGGGCCTTGAAGTTCTATCACACCACATGTAGCCACTTATATGTTTTCTTACTTGGCATATGTAACTCTTTAGGTATTTACAACGATTAAAGTGTGAAAATTAATTGCAAGAAAAAGTTTATATTAGTTCCAAGTTTGCTCTGTGTGGATGTATTGTTCTGTTCCAGTGATGTTCTATGACTAAACCTTGAAGGGAAAAGATATCACCTATGGGGTCAAAGCCTGTTTCCCAATGGTATCTGCTGAAGCCTGTTCCCCAATGGTATCTGCTAAAGCCTGTTCCCCAATGGTATCTGCTGAAGCCTTTGCTGGAGGCATATATACCCCTCGGGTCCCAGCAAGTTTTCACCAAGGTGGTAGGACCCAGCGATCCATTTTGCCCCTTTACATACCTTGTTTATTCGTGTAGCCTGCCCTCCAGATAATAAATATGCACTTGCTTTGCAATTCATCCATTTGGTTATTATGGAATCAAACTAATCAAGAGTTCTAGACTTTGACAGGTTCTTCTTATTTGCTTTCATGTTGCTTTTCACATGATTGCTGTATGAGATTTTTATAGACAACTATGCCTAGGGCCTTGAAGTTCTATCACACCACATGTAGCCACTTATATGTTTTCTTACTTGGCATATGTAACTCTTTAGGTATTTACAACACCACTGTTCACTATATGATTAAAGTGTGAAAATTAATTGTTAGAAAAAGTTTATATTAGTTCAAGTTTGCTCTGTGTGGATGTATTGTTCTGTTCCAGTGATGTTCTATGACTAAACCTGGAAGGGAAAAGATATCACGTATGGGGTCAAAGCCTGTTCCCCAATGGTATCTGCTGAAGCCTTTGCTGGAGGAATATATACCCCTCGGGTCCCAGCAAGTTTTCACCAAGGTGGTAGGACCAAGCGTTCTATTACACTACTTTGCATACCTTGTTTATTCGTGTAGTCTGTCATCCAGATAGTAAATATGCACTTGCTTTTTGCAATTCATCCATTGGGTTATTATGGAATCAAACTAATCAAGAGTTCTAGACTTTGACGGGTTCTTCTTATTTGCTTTCATGTTGCTTTTCACATGATTGCTGTATGAGAATTGTATAGACAACTTTGCCTAGGGCCTTGAAGTTCTATCACACCACATGTAGCCACTTATATGTTTTCTTACTTGGCATATGTAACTCTTTAGGTATTTACAACACCACTGTTCAATATATGATTAAAGTGTGAAAATTAATCCTAAGATGAAGTTTATATTAGTTCAAGTTTGCTCTGTGTGGATGTATTGTTCTGTTCCAGTGATTTTCTTTTACTAAATCTTGAAGGGAAAATATATCACCTATGGGGTCAAAGCCTGTTCCCCAATGGTATCTGCTGAAGCCTGTTCCCCAATGGTATCTGCTAAAGCCTGTTCCCCAATGGTATCTGCTGAAGCCTTTGCTGGAGGCATATATACCCCTCGGGTCCCAGCAAGTTTTCACCAAGGTGGTAGGACCCAGCGATCCATTTTGCCCCTTTGCATACCTTGTTTATTCGTGTAGCCTGCCCTCTGGATAATAAATATGCACTTGCTTTGCAATTCATCCATTGGGTTATCATGGAATCAAACTAATCAAGAGTTCTAGACTTTGACGGGTTCTTCTTATTTGCTTTCATGTTGCTTTTCACATGATTGCTGTATGAGATTTTTATAGACAACTATGCCTAGGGCCTTGAAGTTCTATCACACCACATGTAGCCACTTATGTTTTCTTACTTGGCATATGTAACTCTTTAGGTATGTACAACGATTAAAGTTTGAAAATTAATCCTAAGAAGAAGTTTATATTAGTTCAAGTTTGCTCTGTGTGGATGTATTGTTCTGTTCCAGTGATGTTCTGTGACTAAACCTTGAAGGGAAAAGATATCACGTATGGGGTCAAAGCCTGTTCCCCAATGGTAACTGCTGAAGCCTTTGCTGGAGGAATATATACCCCTCGGGTCCCAGCAAGTTTTCACCAAGGTGGTAGGACCCAGCGTTCTATTACACTACTTTGCATACCTTGTTTATTCGTGTAGTCTGCCATCCAGATAGTAAATATGCACTTGCTTTTTGCAATTCATCCATTGGGTTATTATGGAATCAAACTAATCAAGAGTTCTAGACTTTGACGGGTTCTTCTTATTTGCTTTCATGTTGCTTTTCACATGATTGCTGTATGAGAATTTTATAGACAACTATGCCTAGGGCCTTGAAGTTCTATCACACCACATGTAGCCACTTATATGTTTTCTTACTTGGCATATGTAACTCTTCAGGTATTTACAACGATTAAAGTGTGAAAATTAATTGCAAGAAAAAGTTTATATTAGTTCCAAGTTTGCTCTGTGTGGATGTATTGTTCTGTTCCAGTGATGTTCTATGACTAAACCTTGAAGGGAAAAGATATCACCTATGGGGTCAAAGCCTGTTCCCCAATGGTATCTGTTGAAGCCTTTGCTGGAGGCATACAGTATACCCCTCGGGTCCCAGCAAGTTTTCATCAAGGTGGTAGGACCCAGCGATCCATTTTGCCCCTTTACATACCTTGTTTATTCGTGTAGCCTGCCCTCCAGATAATAAATATGCACTTGCTTTGCAATTCATCCATTTGGTTATTATGGAATCAAACTAATCAAGAGTTCTAGACTTTGACGGGTTCTTCTTATTTGCTTTCATGTTGCTTTTCACATGATTGCTGTATGAGATTTTTATAGACAACTATGCCTAGGGCCTTGAAGTTCTATCACACCACATGTAGCCACTTATATGTTTTCTTACTTGGCATATGTAACTCTTTAGGTATTTACAACACCACTGTTCACTATATGATTAAAGTGTGAAAATTAATTGTTAGAAAAAGTTTATATTAGTTCAAGTTTGCTCTGTGTGGATGTATTGTTCTGTTCCAGTGATGTTCTATGACTAAACCTGGAAGGGAAAAGATATCACGTATGGGGTCAAAGCCTGTTCCCCAATGGTATCTGCTGAAGCCTTTGCTGGAGGAATATATACCCCTCGGGTCCCAGCAAGTTTTCACCAAGGTGGTAGGACCAAGCGTTCTATTACACTACTTTGCATACCTTGTTTATTCGTGTAGTCTGCCATCCAGATAGTAAATATGCACTTGCTTTTTGCAATTCATCCATTGGGTTATTATGGAATCAAACTAATCAAGAGTTCTAGACTTTGACGGGTTCTTCTTATTTGCTTTCATGTTGCTTTTCACATGATTGCTGTATGAGAATTTTATAGACAACTATGCCTAGGGCCTTGAAGTTCTATCACACCACATGTAGCCACTTATATGTTTTCTTACTTGGCATATGTAACTCTTTAGGTATTTACAACGATTAAAGTGTGAAAATTAATTGCAAGAAAAGGTTTATATTAGTTCCAAGTTTGCTCTGTGTGGATGTATTGTTCTGTTCCAGTGATGTTCTATGACTAAACCTTGAAGGGAAAAGATATCACCTATGGGGTCAAAGCCTGTTCCCCAATGGTATCTGCTGAAGCCTTTGCTGGAGGCATACAGTATACCCCTCGGGTCCCAGCAAGTTTTCACCAAGGTGGTAGGACCCAGCGATCCATTTTGCCCCTTTACATACCTTGTTTATTCGTGTAGCCTGCCCTCCAGATAATAAATATGCACTTGCTTTGCAATTCATCCATTTGGTTATTATGGAATCAAACTAATCAAGAGTTCTAGACTTTGACGGGTTCTTCTTATTTGCTTTCATGTTGCTTTTCACATGATTGCTGTATGAGATTTTTATAGACAACTATGCCTAGGGCCTTGAAGTTCTATCACACCACATGTAGCCACTTATATGTTTTCTTACTTGGCATATGCAACTCTTTAGGTATTTACAACACCACTGTTCACTATATGATTAAAGTGTGAAAATTAATTGTTAGAAAAAGTTTATATTAGTTCAAGTTTGCTCTGTGTGGATGTATTGTTCTGTTCCAGTGATGTTCTATGACTAAACCTGGAAGGGAAAAGATATCACGTATGGGGTCAAAGCCTGTTCCCCAATGGTATCTGCTGAAGCCTTTGCTGGAGGAATATATACCCCTCGGGTCCCAGCAAGTTTTCACCAAGGTGGTAGGACCAAGCGTTCTATTACACTACTTTGCATACCTTGTTTATTCGTGTAGTCTGTCATCCAGATTAGGGCTGGGCGATTTAAATCGCGATATTGTTATGCGCATCTCGTCAGTAAAGCCGGTTCCTTGATTTGTAGTAAATCGCCATCACCTGCTTTCAGATGGAGCGGCATTTAGGGCTGAGGAAATAATTAAGTGATTAATTTAGTGATGATTGAGCATTATTGAAGACACCTGATGTTAACAAGCAGAATCACTGAAGGAGCAAATCACAAATTGTAAGTTACCATTAAGGTGATGGGTGTTTGCTTTAGTTGGGCTCTAGACCATTATATGTTTACTTTAATATTTACTGTTGTTCGTCTGCTGTTATTGATTTATAACAGTTAACTGGACAAAGTAAAATGTTATCTTATAGTGTTGGCTACGTTATGACATAATCATGCTGTGATCTGAAAAAGGAAACATTTGAGATATTTTGGCTTAACTTGTTAGCAGCAGTATTGTGATTCTTCAGCCTATGATTAGCAGTACTTTACTTATAATTCATATTTAATAAATATTGTTCTAATCAAAAAGACATTCAGACATATTAATTTAAAACACAGACATCAATAATCAGCCTGTGAATCTCAACAATGGTGACAATAATAAAGCATGTTGCAGTGGCTGCCACCAATCACAACTCATTAATGGCTCCCATCATGCATTGCTATGAATAAATTATGATCTGAATTGTCTATGTAATTTACTTTTCCTCATTGAATATTCTGCTCCTCACCATTGTTGAGATGCATAGACTGAATGTTGACATCTGTGTGTGCCTAAAAGAATGATTTTTTTTTTTTTACATATTTTAAGAAATCCTTTAAATTACATCTAAACTTCTGGCCATTTATTCAGATTCACAGTTATGCTGTAACCAACAACATAAATCGAAGTCAGAAAGAAGGATTTTAATGAGCTCAGTGATCAAGTTCAAATGATGATTGTCATAATATAACCAACATCATCAGATCACCATTTATTCTTTGTACAACTGGCAGTTTAAACTCAGATATAACAGCCAAACAAAATCAAAAGTACACATAAAATGGTCTAGAGCCCAACTAAAGCAACTACCCATCACAATAATGGTAACTTACAATTTGCGATTTTCTCCTTCAGCGATTCTGCTTGTTAACATCAGGTGTCTTCAATAATGCTCAATCATCACTAAATTAATCACTTAGTTATCTCATTAACTTAAACACTCTTGAGTGTGGACTCATACACTCCCAGGAGTGTTAATTTAACACTGGATGTTTCGCTGTGTACAAAGAGCCGTAGTTAACTGACAAGCTGAGCCATATCGCATTAAATATCGCTGGCGATATGTCCGCGATATTGATGCGATATGGCTCAGCTTGTCAGTTAACTACGGCTCTTTGTAGTAAATGCCGCTCCATCTGAAAGCAGGTGATGGTGATTTACTACTAATCAAGGAACCGGCTTTACTGATGAGATGCGCATAACAATATCGCGATTTAAATCGCCCAGCCCTAATCCAGATAGTAAATATGCACTTGCTTTTTGCAATTCATCCATTGGGTTATTATGGAATCAAACTAATCAAGAGTTCTAGACTTTGACGGGTTCTTCTTATTTGCTTTCATGTTGCTTTTCACATGATTGCTGTATGAGAATTGTATAGACAACTTTGCCTAGGGCCTTGAAGTTCTATCACACCACATGTAGCCACTTATATGTTTTCTTACTTGGCATATGTAACTCTTTAGGTATTTACAACACCACTGTTCAATATATGATTAAAGTGTGAAAATTAATCCTAAGATGAAGTTTATATTAGTTCAAGTTTGCTCTGTGTGGATGTATTGTTCTGTTCCAGTGATTTTCTTTTACTAAATCTTGAAGGGAAAATATATCACCTATGGGGTCAAAGCCTGTTCCCCAATGGTATCTGCTGAAGCCTGTTCCCCAATGGTATCTGCTAAAGCCTGTTCCCCAATGGTATCTGCTGAAGCCTTTGCTGGAGGCATATATACCCCTCGGGTCCCAGCAAGTTTTCACCAAGGTGGTAGGACCCAGCGATCCATTTTGCCCCTTTACATACCTTGTTTATTCGTGTAGCCTGCCCTCCGGATAATAAATATGCACTTGCTTTGCAATTCATCCATTTGGTTATTATGGAATCAAACTAATAAAGAGTTCTAGACTTTGACGGGTTCTTCTTATTTGCTTTCATGTTGCTTTTCACATGATTGCTGTATGAGATTTTTACAGACAACTATGCCTAGGGCCTTGAAGTTCTATCACACCACATGTAGCCACTTATATGTTTTCTTACTTGGCATATGTAACTCTTTAGGTATTTACAACGATTAAAGTGTGAAAATTAATTGCAAGAAAAAGTTTATATTAGTTCCAAGTTTGCTCTGTGTGGATGTATTGTTCTGTTCCAGTGATGTTCTATGACTAAACCTTGAAGGGAAAAGATATCACCTATGGGGTCAAAGCCTGTTCCCCAATGGTATCTGCTGAAGCCTTTGCTGGAGGCATACAGTATACCCCTCGGGTCCCAGCAAGTTTTCACCAAGGTGGTAGGACCCAGCGATCCATTTTGCCCCTTTACATACCTTGTTTATTCGTGTAGCCTGCCCTCCAGATAATAAATATGCACTTGCTTTGCAATAAATCCATTTGGTTATTATGGAATCAAACTAATCAAGAGTTCTAGACTTTGACGGGTTCTTCTTATTTGCTTTCATGTTGCTTTTCACATGATTGCTGTATGAGATTTTTATAGACAACTATGCCTAGGGCCTTGAAGTTCTATCACACCACATGTAGCCACTTATATGTTTTCTTACTTGGCATATGTAACTCTTTAGGTATTTACAACACCACTGTTCACTATATGATTAAAGTGTGAAAATTAATTGTTAGAAAAAGTTTATATTAGTTCAAGTTTGCTCTGTGTGGATGTATTGTTCTGTTCCAGTGATGTTCTATGACTAAACCTGGAAGGGAAAAGATATCACGTATGGGGTCAAAGCCTGTTCCCCAATGGTATCTGCTGAAGCCTTTGCTGGAGGAATATATACCCCTCGGGTCCCAGCAAGTTTTCACCAAGGTGGTAGGACCAAGCGTTCTATTACACTACTTTGCATACCTTGTTTATTCGTGTAGTCTGTCATCCAGATAGTAAATATGCACTTGCTTTTTGCAATTCATCCATTGGGTTATTATGGAATCAAACTAATCAAGAGTTCTAGACTTTGACGGGTTCTTCTTATTTGCTTTCATGTTGCTTTTCACATGATTGCTGTATGAGAATTGTATAGACAACTTTGCCTAGGGCCTTGAAGTTCTATCACACCACATGTAGCCACTTATATGTTTTCTTACTTGGCATATGTAACTCTTTAGGTATTTACAACACCACTGTTCAATATATGATTAAAGAGTGAAAATTAATCCTAAGATGAAGTTTATATTAGTTCAAGTTTGCTCTGTGTGGATGTATTGTTCTGTTCCAGTGATTTTCTTTTACTAAATCTTGAAGGGAAAATATATCACCTATGGGGTCAAAGCCTGTTCCCCAATGGTATCTGCTAAAGCCTGTTCCCCAATGGTATCTGCTGAAGCCTTTGCTGGAGGCATATATACCCCTCGGGTCCCAGCAAGTTTTCACCAAGGTGGTAGGACCCAGCGATCCATTTTGCCCCTTTGCATACCTTGTTTATTCGTGTAGCCTGCCCTCCGGATAATAAATATGCACTTGCTTTGCAATTCATCCATTGGGTTATCATGGAATCAAACTAATCAAGAGTTCTAGACTTTGACGGGTTCTTCTTATTTGCTTTCATGTTGCTTTTCACATGATTGCTGTATGAGATTTTTATAGACAACTATGCCTAGGGCCTTGAAGTTCTATCACACCACATGTAGCCACTTATGTTTTCTTACTTGGCATATGTAACTCTTTAGGTATGTACAACGATTAAAGTTTGAAAATTAATCCTAAGAAGAAGTTTATATTAGTTCAAGTTTGCTCTGTGTGGATGTATTGTTCTGTTCCAGTGATGTTCTGTGACTAAACCTTGAAGGGAAAAGATATCACGTATGGGGTCAAAGCCTGTTCCCCAATGGTAACTGCTGAAGCCTTTGCTGGAGGAATATATACCCCTCGGGTCCCAGCAAGTTTTCACCAAGGTGGTAGGACCCAGCGTTCTATTACACTACTTTGCATACCTTGTTTATTCGTGTAGTCTGCCATCCAGATAGTAAATATGCACTTGCTTTTTGCAATTCATCCATTGGGTTATTATGGAATCAAACTAATCAAGAGTTCTAGACTTTGACGGGTTCTTCTTATTTGCTTTCATGTTGCTTTTCACATGATTGCTGTATGAGAATTTTATAGACAACTATGCCTAGGGCCTTGAAGTTCTATCACACCACATGTAGCCACTTATATGTTTTCTTACTTGGCATATGTAACTCTTTAGGTATTTACAACGATTAAAGTGTGAAAATTAATTGCAAGAAAAAGTTCATATTAGTTCCAAGTTTGCTCTGTGTGGATGTATTGTTCTGTTCCAGTGATGTTCTATGACTAAACCTTGAAGGGAAAAGATATCACCTATGGGGTCAAAGCCTGTTCCCCAATGGTATCTGCTGAAGCCTTTGCTGGAGGCATACAGTATACCCCTCGGGTCCCAGCAAGTTTTCACCAAGGTGGTAGGACCCAGCGATCCATTTTGCCCCTTTACATACCTTGTTTATTCGTGTAGCCTGCCCTCCAGATAATAAATATGCACTTGCTTTGCAATTCATCCATTTGGTTATTATGGAATCAAACTAATCAAGAGTTCTAGACTTTGACGGGTTCTTCTTATTTGCTTTCATGTTGCTTTTCACATGATTGCTGTATGAGATTTTTAGACAACTATGCCTAGGGCCTTGAAGTTCTATCACACCACATGTAGCCACTTATATGTTTTCTTACTTGGCATATGTAACTCTTTAGGTATTTACAACACCACTGTACACTATATGATTAAAGTGTGAAAATTAATTGTTAGAAAAAGTTTATATTAGTTCAAGTTTGCTCTGTGTGGATGTATTGTTCTGTTCCAGTGATGTTCTATGACTAAACCTGGAAGGGAAAAGATATCACGTATGGGGTCAAAGCCTGTTCCCCAATGGTATCTGCTGAAGCCTTTGCTGGAGGAATATATACCCCTCGGGTCCCAGCAAGTTTTCACCAAGGTGGTAGGACCAAGCGTTCTATTACACTACTTTGCATACCTTGTTTATTCGTGTAGTCTGTCATCCAGATAGTAAATATGCACTTGCTTTTTGCAATTCATCCATTGGGTTATTATGGAATCAAACTAATCAAGAGTTCTAGACTTTGACGGGTTCTTCTTATTTGCTTTCATGTTGCTTTTCACATGATTGCTGTATGAGAATTGTATAGACAACTTTGCCTAGGGCCTTGAAGTTCTATCACACCACATGTAGCCACTTATATGTTTTCTTACTTGGCATATGTAACTCTTTAGGTATTTACAACACCACTGTTCAATATATGATTAAAGAGTGAAAATTAATCCTAAGATGAAGTTTATATTAGTTCAAGTTTGCTCTGTGTGGATGTATTGTTCTGTTCCAGTGATTTTCTTTTACTAAATCTTGAAGGGAAAATATATCACCTATGGGGTCAAAGCCTGTTCCCCAATGGTATCTGCTGAAGCCTGTTCCCCAATGGTATCTGCTAAAGCCTGTTCCCCAATGGTATCTGCTGAAGCCTTTGCTGGAGGCATATATACCCCTCGGGTCCCAGCAAGTTTTCACCAAGGTGGTAGGACCCAGCGATCCATTTTGCCCCTTTGCATACCTTGTTTATTCGTGTAGCCTGCCCTCCGGATAATAAATATGCACTTGCTTTGCAATTCATCCATTGGGTTATCATGGAATCAAACTAATCAAGAGTTCTAGACTTTGACGGGTTCTTCTTATTTGCTTTCATGTTGCTTTTCACATGATTGCTGTATGAGATTTTTATAGACAACTATGCCTAGGGCCTTGAAGTTCTATCACACCACATATAGCCACTTATGTTTTCTTACTTGGCATATGTAACTCTTTAGGTATGTACAACGATTAAAGTTTGAAAATTAATCCTAAGAAGAAGTTTATATTAGTTCAAGTTTGCTCTGTGTGGATGTATTGTTCTGTTCCAGTGATGTTCTGTGACTAAACCTTGAAGGGAAAAGATATCACGTATGGGGTCAAAGCCTGTTCCCCAATGGTAACTGCTGAAGCCTTTGCTGGAGGAATATATACCCCTCGGGTCCCAGCAAGTTTTCACCAAGGTGGTAGGACCCAGCGTTCTATTACACTACTTTGCATACCTTGTTTATTCGTGTAGTCTGCCATCCAGATAGTAAATATGCACTTGCTTTTTGCAATTCATCCATTGGGTTATTATGGAATCAAACTAATCAAGAGTTCTAGACTTTGACGGGTTCTTCTTATTTGCTTTCATGTTGCTTTTCACATGATTGCTGTATGAGAATTTTATAGACAACTATGCCTAGGGCCTTGAAGTTCTATCACACCACATGTAGCCACTTATATGTTTTCTTACTTGGCATATGTAACTCTTTAGGTATTTACAACGATTAAAGTGTGAAAATTAATTGCAAGAAAAAGTTCATATTAGTTCCAAGTTTGCTCTGTGTGGATGTATTGTTCTGTTCCAGTGATGTTCTATGACTAAACCTTGAAGGGAAAAGATATCACCTATGGGGTCAAAGCCTGTTCCCCAATGGTATCTGCTGAAGCCTTTGCTGGAGGCATACAGTATACCCCTCGGGTCCCAGCAAGTTTTCACCAAGGTGGTAGGACCCAGCGATCCATTTTGCCCCTTTACATACCTTGTTTATTCGTGTAGCCTGCCCTCCAGATAATAAATATGCACTTGCTTTGCAATTCATCCATTTGGTTATTATGGAATCAAACTAATCAAGAGTTCTAGACTTTGACGGGTTCTTCTTATTTGCTTTCATGTTGCTTTTCACATGATTGCTGTATGAGATTTTTAGACAACTATGCCTAGGGCCTTGAAGTTCTATCACACCACATGTAGCCACTTATATGTTTTCTTACTTGGCATATGTAACTCTTTAGGTATTTACAACACCACTGTACACTATATGATTAAAGTGTGAAAATTAATTGTTAGAAAAAGTTTATATTAGTTCAAGTTTGCTCTGTGTGGATGTATTGTTCTGTTCCAGTGATGTTCTATGACTAAACCTGGAAGGGAAAAGATATCACGTATGGGGTCAAAGCCTGTTCCCCAATGGTATCTGCTGAAGCCTTTGCTGGAGGAATATATACCCCTCGGGTCCCAGCAAGTTTTCACCAAGGTGGTAGGACCAAGCGTTCTATTACACTACTTTGCATACCTTGTTTATTCGTGTAGTCTGTCATCCAGATAGTAAATATGCACTTGCTTTTTGCAATTCATCCATTGGGTTATTATGGAATCAAACTAATCAAGAGTTCTAGACTTTGACGGGTTCTTCTTATTTGCTTTCATGTTGCTTTTCACATGATTGCTGTATGAGAATTGTATAGACAACTTTGCCTAGGGCCTTGAAGTTCTATCACACCACATGTAGCCACTTATATGTTTTCTTACTTGGCATATGTAACTCTTTAGGTATTTACAACACCACTGTTCAATATATGATTAAAGTGTGAAAATTAATCCTAAGATGAAGTTTATATTAGTTCAAGTTTGCTCTGTGTGGATGTATTGTTCTGTTCCAGTGATTTTCTTTTACTAAATCTTGAAGGGAAAATATATCACCTATGGGGTCAAAGCCTGTTCCCCAATGGTATCTGCTGAAGCCTGTTCCCCAATGGTATCTGCTAAAGCCTGTTCCCCAATGGTATCTGCTGAAGCCTTTGCTGGAGGCATATATACCCCTCGGGTCCCAGCAAGTTTTCACCAAGGTGGTAGGACCCAGCGATCCATTTTGCCCCTTTACATACCTTGTTTATTCGTGTAGCCTGCCCTCCAGATAATAAATATGCACTTGCTTTGCAATTCATCCATTTGGTTATTATGGAATCAAACTAATCAAGAGTTCTAGACTTTGTCGGGTTCTTCTTATTTGCTTTCATGTTGCTTTTCACATGATTGCTGTATGAAATTTTTATAGACAACTATGCCTAGGGCCTTGAAGTTCTATCACACCACATGTAGCCACTTATATGTTTTCTTACTTGGCATATGTAACTCTTTAGGTATTTACAACACCACTGTTCACTATATGATTAAAGTGTGAAAATTAATTGTTAGAAAAAGTTTATATTAGTTCAAGTTTGCTCTGTGTGGATGTGTTGTTCTGTTCCAGTGATGTTCTATGACTAAACCTGGAAGGGAAAAGATATCACGTATGGGGTCAAAGCCTGTTCCCCAATGGTATCTGCTGAAGCCTTTGCTGGAGGAATATATACCCCTCGGGTCCCAGCAAGTTTTCACCAAGGTGGTAGGACCAAGCGTTCTATTACACTACTTTGCATACCTTGTTTATTCGTGTAGTCTGTCATCCAGATAGTAAATATGCACTTGCTTTTTGCAATTCATCCATTGGGTTATTATGGAATCAAACTAATCAAGAGTTCTAGACTTTGACGGGTTCTTCTTATTTGCTTTCATGTTGCTTTTCACATGATTGCTGTATGAGAATTGTATAGACAACTTTGCCTAGGGCCTTGAAGTTCTATCACACCACATGTAGCCACTTATATGTTTTCTTACTTGGCATATGTAACTCTTTAGGTATTTACAACACCACTGTTCAATATATGATTAAAGTGTGAAAATTAATCCTAAGATGAAGTTTATATTAGTTCAAGTTTGCTCTGTGTGGATGTATTGTTCTGTTCCAGTGATTTTCTTTTACTAAATCTTGAAGGGAAAATATATCACCTATGGGGTCAAAGCCTGTTCCCCAATGGTATCTGCTGAAGCCTGTTCCCCAATGGTATCTGCTAAAGCCTGTTCCCCAATGGTATCTGCTGAAGCCTTTGCTGGAGGCATATATACCCCTCGGGTCCCAGCAAGTTTTCACCAAGGTGGTAGGACCCAGCGATCCATTTTGCCCCTTTGCATACCTTGTTTATTCGTGTAGCCTGCCCTCCGGATAATAAATATGCACTTGCTTTGCAATTCATCCATTGGGTTATCATGGAATCAAACTAATCAAGAGTTCTAGACTTTGACGGGTTCTTCTTATTTGCTTTCATGTTGCTTTTCACATGATTGCTGTATGAGATTTTTATAGACAACTATGCCTAGGGCCTTGAAGTTCTATCACACCACATGTAGCCACTTATGTTTTCTTACTTGGCATATGTAACTCTTTAGGTATGTACAACGATTAAAGTTTGAAAATTAATCCTAAGAAGAAGTTTATATTAGTTCAAGTTTGCTCTGTGTGGATGTATTGTTCTGTTCCAGTGATGTTCTGTGACTAAACCTTGAAGGGAAAAGATATCACGTATGGGGTCAAAGCCTGTTCCCCAATGGTAACTGCTGAAGCCTTTGCTGGAGGAATATATACCCCTCGGGTCCCAGCAAGTTTTCACCAAGGTGGTAGGACCCAGCGTTCTATTACACTACTTTGCATACCTTGTTTATTCGTGTAGTCTGCCATCCAGATAGTAAATATGCACTTGCTTTTTGCAATTCATCCATTGGGTTATTATGGAATCAAACTAATCAAGAGTTCTAGACTTTGACGGGTTCTTCTTATTTGCTTTCATGTTGCTTTTCACATGATTGCTGTATGAGAATTTTATAGACAACTATGCCTAGGGCCTTGAAGTTCTATCACACCACATGTAGCCACTTATATGTTTTCTTACTTGGCATATGTAACTCTTTAGGTATTTACAACGATTAAAGTGTGAAAATTAATTGCAAGAAAAAGTTCATATTAGTTCCAAGTTTGCTCTGTGTGGATGTATTGTTCTGTTCCAGTGATGTTCTATGACTAAACCTTGAAGGGAAAAGATATCACCTATGGGGTCAAAGCCTGTTCCCCAATGGTATCTGCTGAAGCCTTTGCTGGAGGCATACAGTATACCCCTCGGGTCCCAGCAAGTTTTCACCAAGGTGGTAGGACCCAGCGATCCATTTTGCCCCTTTACATACCTTGTTTATTCGTGTAGCCTGCCCTCCAGATAATAAATATGCACTTGCTTTGCAATTCATCCATTTGGTTATTATGGAATCAAACTAATCAAGAGTTCTAGACTTTGACGGGTTCTTCTTATTTGCTTTCATGTTGCTTTTCACATGATTGCTGTATGAGATTTTTAGACAACTATGCCTAGGGCCTTGAAGTTCTATCACACCACATGTAGCCACTTATATGTTTTCTTACTTGGCATATGTAACTCTTTAGGTATTTACAACACCACTGTACACTATATGATTAAAGTGTGAAAATTAATTGTTAGAAAAAGTTTATATTAGTTCAAGTTTGCTCTGTGTGGATGTATTGTTCTGTTCCAGTGATGTTCTATGACTAAACCTGGAAGGGAAAAGATATCACGTATGGGGTCAAAGCCTGTTCCCCAATGGTATCTGCTGAAGCCTTTGCTGGAGGAATATATACCCCTCGGGTCCCAGCAAGTTTTCACCAAGGTGGTAGGACCAAGCGTTCTATTACACTACTTTGCATACCTTGTTTATTCGTGTAGTCTGTCATCCAGATAGTAAATATGCACTTGCTTTTTGCAATTCATCCATTGGGTTATTATGGAATCAAACTAATCAAGAGTTCTAGACTTTGACGGGTTCTTCTTATTTGCTTTCATGTTGCTTTTCACATGATTGCTGTATGAGAATTGTATAGACAACTTTGCCTAGGGCCTTGAAGTTCTATCACACCACATGTAGCCACTTATATGTTTTCTTACTTGGCATATGTAACTCTTTAGGTATTTACAACACCACTGTTCAATATATGATTAAAGTGTGAAAATTAATCCTAAGATGAAGTTTATATTAGTTCAAGTTTGCTCTGTGTGGATGTATTGTTCTGTTCCAGTGATTTTCTTTTACTAAATCTTGAAGGGAAAATATATCACCTATGGGGTCAAAGCCTGTTCCCCAATGGTATCTGCTGAAGCCTGTTCCCCAATGGTATCTGCTAAAGCCTGTTCCCCAATGGTATCTGCTGAAGCCTTTGCTGGAGGCATATATACCCCTCGGGTCCCAGCAAGTTTTCACCAAGGTGGTAGGACCCAGCGATCCATTTTGCCCCTTTACATACCTTGTTTATTCGTGTAGCCTGCCCTCCAGATAATAAATATGCACTTGCTTTGCAATTCATCCATTTGGTTATTATGGAATCAAACTAATCAAGAGTTCTAGACTTTGTCGGGTTCTTCTTATTTGCTTTCATGTTGCTTTTCACATGATTGCTGTATGAAATTTTTATAGACAACTATGCCTAGGGCCTTGAAGTTCTATCACACCACATGTAGCCACTTATATGTTTTCTTACTTGGCATATGTAACTCTTTAGGTATTTACAACACCACTGTTCACTATATGATTAAAGTGTGAAAATTAATTGTTAGAAAAAGTTTATATTAGTTCAAGTTTGCTCTGTGTGGATGTGTTGTTCTGTTCCAGTGATGTTCTATGACTAAACCTGGAAGGGAAAAGATATCACGTATGGGGTCAAAGCCTGTTCCCCAATGGTATCTGCTGAAGCCTTTGCTGGAGGAATATATACCCCTCGGGTCCCAGCAAGTTTTCACCAAGGTGGTAGGACCAAGCGTTCTATTACACTACTTTGCATACCTTGTTTATTCGTGTAGTCTGTCATCCAGATAGTAAATATGCACTTGCTTTTTGCAATTCATCCATTGGGTTATTATGGAATCAAACTAATCAAGAGTTCTAGACTTTGACGGGTTCTTCTTATTTGCTTTCATGTTGCTTTTCACATGATTGCTGTATGAGAATTGTATAGACAACTTTGCCTAGGGCCTTGAAGTTCTATCACACCACATGTAGCCACTTATATGTTTTCTTACTTGGCATATGTAACTCTTTAGGTATTTACAACACCACTGTTCAATATATGATTAAAGTGTGAAAATTAATCCTAAGATGAAGTTTATATTAGTTCAAGTTTGCTCTGTGTGGATGTATTGTTCTGTTCCAGTGATTTTCTTTTACTAAATCTTGAAGGGAAAATATATCACCTATGGGGTCAAAGCCTGTTCCCCAATGGTATCTGCTGAAGCCTGTTCCCCAATGGTATCTGCTAAAGCCTGTTCCCCAATGGTATCTGCTGAAGCCTTTGCTGGAGGCATATATACCCCTCGGGTCCCAGCAAGTTTTCACCAAGGTGGTAGGACCCAGCGATCCATTTTGCCCCTTTGCATACCTTGTTTATTCGTGTAGCCTGCCCTCCGGATAATAAATATGCACTTGCTTTGCAATTCATCCATTGGGTTATCATGGAATCAAACTAATCAAGAGTTCTAGACTTTGACGGGTTCTTCTTATTTGCTTTCATGTTGCTTTTCACATGATTGCTGTATGAGATTTTTATAGACAACTATGCCTAGGGCCTTGAAGTTCTATCACACCACATGTAGCCACTTATGTTTTCTTACTTGGCATATGTAACTCTTTAGGTATGTACAACGATTAAAGTTTGAAAATTAATCCTAAGAAGAAGTTTATATTAGTTCAAGTTTGCTCTGTGTGGATGTATTGTTCTGTTCCAGTGATGTTCTGTGACTAAACCTTGAAGGGAAAAGATATCACGTATGGGGTCAAAGCCTGTTCCCCAATGGTAACTGCTGAAGCCTTTGCTGGAGGAATATATACCCCTCGGGTCCCAGCAAGTTTTCACCAAGGTGGTAGGACCCAGCGTTCTATTACACTACTTTGCATACCTTGTTTATTCGTGTAGTCTGCCATCCAGATAGTAAATATGCACTTGCTTTTTGCAATTCATCCATTGGGTTATTATGGAATCAAACTAATCAAGAGTTCTAGACTTTGACGGGTTCTTCTTATTTGCTTTCATGTTGCTTTTCACATGATTGCTGTATGAGAATTTTATAGACAACTATGCCTAGGGCCTTGAAGTTCTATCACACCACATGTAGCCACTTATATGTTTTCTTACTTGGCATATGTAACTCTTTAGGTATTTACAATGATTAAAGTGTGAAAATTAATTGCAAGAAAAAGTTTATATTAGTTCCAAGTTTGCTCTCTGTGGATGTATTGTTCTGTTCCAGTGATGTTCTATGACTAAACCTTGAAGGGAAAAGATATCACCTATGGGGTCAAAGCCTGTTCCCCAATGGTATTTGCTGAAGCCTTTGCTGGAGGCATACAGTATACCCCTCGGGTCCCAGCAAGTTTTCACCAAGGTGGTAGGACCCAGCGATCCATTTTGCCCCTTTACATACCTTGTTTATTCGTGTAGCCTGCCCTCCAGATAATAAATATGCACTTGCTTTGCAATTCATCCATTTGGTTATTATGGAATCAAACTAATCAAGAGTTCTAGACTTTGACGGGTTCTTCTTATTTGCTTTCATGTTGCTTTTCACATGATTGCTGTATGAGATTTTTATAGACAACTATGCCTAGGGCCTTGAAGTTCTATCACACCACATGTAGCCACTTATATGTTTTCTTACTTGGCATATGTAACTGTTTAGGTATTTACAACACCACTGTTCACTATATGATTAAAGTGTGAAAATTAATTGTTAGAAAAAGTTTATATTAGTTCAAGTTTGCTCTGTGTGGATGTATTGTTCTGTTCCAGTGATGTTCTATGACTAAACCTGGAAGGGAAAAGATATCACGTGTGGGGTCAAAGCCTGTTCCCCAATGGTATCTGCTGAAGCCTTTGCTGGAGGAATATATACCCCTCGGGTCCCAGCAAGTTTTCACCAAGGTGGTAGGACCAAGCGTTCTATTACACTACTTTGCATACCTTGTTTATTCGTGTAGTCTGTCATCCAGATAGTAAATATGCACTTGCTTTTTGCAATTCATCCATTGGGTTATTATGGAATCAAACTAATCAAGAGTTCTAGACTTTGACGGGTTCTTCTTATTTGCTTTCATGTTGCTTTTCACATGATTGCTGTATGAGAATTGTATAGACAACTTTGCCTAGGGCCTTGAAGTTCTATCACACCACATGTAGCCACTTATATGTTTTCTTACTTGGCATATGTAACTCTTTAGGTATTTACAACACCACTGTTCAATATATGATTAAAGTGTGAAAATTAATCCTAAGATGAAGTTTATATTAGTTCAAGTTTGCTCTGTGTGGATGTATTGTTCTGTTCCAGTGATTTTCTTTTACTAAATCTTGAAGGGAAAATATATCACCTATGGGGTCAAAGCCTGTTCCCCAATGGTATCTGCTGAAGCCTGTTCCCCAATGGTATCTGCTAAAGCCTGTTCCCCAATGGTATCTGCTGAAGCCTTTGCTGGAGGCATATATACCCCTCGGGTCCCAGCAAGTTTTCACCAAGGTGGTAGGACCCAGCGATCCATTTTGCCCCTTTGCATACCTTGTTTATTCGTGTAGCCTGCCCTCCGGATAATAAATATGCACTTGCTTTGCAATTCATCCATTGGGTTATCATGGAATCAAACTAATCAAGAGTTCTAGACTTTGACGGGTTCTTCTTATTTGCTTTCATGTTGCTTTTCACATGATTGCTGTATGAGATTTTTATAGACAACTATGCCTAGGGCCTTGAAGTTCTATCACACCACATGTAGCCACTTATGTTTTCTTACTTGGCATATGTAACTCTTTAGGTATGTACAACGATTAAAGTTTGAAAATTAATCCTAAGAAGAAGTTTATATTAGTTCAAGTTTGCTCTGTGTGGATGTATTGTTCTGTTCCAGTGATGTTCTGTGACTAAACCTTGAAGGGAAAAGATATCACGTATGGGGTCAAAGCCTGTTCCCCAATGGTAACTGCTGAAGCCTTTGCTGGAGGAATATATACCCCTCGGGTCCCAGCAAGTTTTCACCAAGGTGGTAGGACCCAGCGTTCTATTACATTACTTTGCATACCTTGTTTATTCGTGTAGTCTGCCATCCAGATAGTAAATATGCACTTGCTTTTTGCAATTCATCCATTGGGTTATTATGGAATCAAACTAATCAAGAGTTCTAGACTTTGACGGGTTCTTCTTATTTGCTTTCATGTTGCTTTTCACATGATTGCTGTATGAGAATTTTATAGACAACTATGCCTAGGGCCTTGAAGTTCTATCCCACCACATGTAGCCACTTATATGTTTTCTTACTTGGCATATGTAACTCTTTAGGTATTTACAACGATTAAAGTGTGAAAATTAATTGCAAGAAAAAGTTTATATTAGTTCCAAGTTTGCTCTGTGTGGATGTATTGTTCTGTTCCAGTGATGTTCTATGACTAAACCTTGAAGGGAAAAGATATCACCTATGGGGTCAAAGCCTGTTCCCCAATGGTATCTGCTGAAGCCTTTGCTGGAGGCATATATACCCCTCGGGTCCCAGCAAGTTTTCACCAAGGTGGTAGGACCCAGCGATCCATTTTGCCCCTTTGCATACCTTGTTTATTCGTGTAGCCTGCCCTCCGGATAATAAATATGCACTTGCTTTGCAATTCATCCATTGGGTTATCATGGAATCAAACTAATCAAGAGTTCTAGACTTTGACGGGTTCTTCTTATTTGCTTTCATGTTGCTTTTCACATGATTGCTGTATGAGAATTTTATAGACAACTTTGCCTAGGGCCTTGAAGTTCTATCACACCACATGTAGCCACTTATATGTTTTCTTACTTGGCATATGTAACTCTTTAGGTATTTACAACACCACTGTTCACTATATGATTAAAGTGTGAAAATTAATTGTTAGAAAAAGTTTATATTAGTTCAAGTTTGCTCTGTGTGGATGTGTTGTTCTGTTCCAGTGATGTTCTATGACTAAACCTGGAAGGGAAAACATATCACGTATGGGGTCAAAGCCTGTTCCCCAATGGTATCTGCTGAAGCCTTTGCTGGAGGAATATATACCCCTCGGGTCCCAGCAAGTTTTCACCAAGGTGGTAGGACCAAGCGTTCTATTACACTACTTTGCATACCTTGTTTATTCGTGTAGTTTGTCATCCAGATAGTAAATATGCACTTGCTTTTTGCAATTCATCCATTGGGTTATTATGGAATCAAACTAATCAAGAGTTCTAGACTTTGACGGGTTCTTCTTATTTGCTTTCATGTTGCTTTTCACATGATTGCTGTATGAGAATTGTATAGACAACTTTGCCTTGGGCCTTGAAGTTCTATTACACCACATGTAGCCACTTATATGTTTTCTTACTTGGCATATGTAACTCTTTAGGTATTTACAACACCACTGTTCAATATATGATTAAAGTGTGAAAATTAATCCTAAGATGAAGTTTATATTAGTTCAAGTTTGCTCTGTGTGGATGTATTGTTCTGTTCCAGTGATTTTCTTTTACTAAATCTTGAAGGGAAAATATATCACCTATGGGGTCAAAGCCTGTTCCCCAATGGTATCTGCTGAAGCCTGTTCCCCAATGGTATCTGCTAAAGCCTGTTCCCCAATGGTATCTGCTGAAGCCTTTGCTGGAGGCATATATACCCCTCGGGTCCCAGCAAGTTTTCACCAAGGTGGTAGGACCCAGCGATCCATTTTGCCCCTTTACATACCTTGTTTATTCGTGTAGCCTGCCCTCCGGATAATAAATATGCACTTGCTTTGCAATTCATCCATTTGGTTATTATGGAATCAAACTAATCAAGAGTTCTAGACTTTGACGGGTTCTTCTTATTTGCTTTCATGTTGCTTTTCACATGATTGCTGTATGAGATTTTTATAGACAACTATGCCTAGGGCCTTGAAGTTCTATCACACCACATGTAGCCACTTATATGTTTTCTTACTTGGCATATGTAACTCTTCAGGTATTTACAACGATTAAAGTGTGAAAATTAATTGCAAGAAAAAGTTTATATTAGTTCCAAGTTTGCTCTGTGTGGATGTATTGTTCTGTTCCAGTGATGTTCTATGACTAAACCTGGAAGGGAAAATATATCACGTATGGGGTCAAAGCCTGTTCCCCAATGGTATCTGCTGAAGCCTTTGCTGGAGGCATACAGTATACCCCTCGGGTCCCAGCAAGTTTTCACCAAGGTGGTAGGACCCAGCGATCCATTTTGCCCCTTTACATACCTTGTTTATTCGTGTAGCCTGCCCTCCAGATAATAAATATGCACTTGCTTTGCAATTCATCCATTTGGTTATTATGGAATCAAACTAATCAAGAGTTCTAGACTTTGACGGGTTCTTCTTATTTGCTTTCATGTTGCTTTTCACATGATTGCTGTATGAGATTTTTATAGACAACTATGCCTAGGGCCTTGAAGTTCTATCACACCACATGTAGCCACTTATATGTTTTCTTACTTGGCATATGTAACTCTTTAGGTATTTACAACACCACTGTTCACTATATGATTAAAGTGTGAAAATTAATTGTTAGAAAAAGTTTATATTAGTTCAAGTTTGCTCTGTGTGGATGTGTTGTTCTGTTCCAGTGATGTTCTATGACTAAACCTGGAAGGGAAAATATATCACGTATGGGGTCAAAGCCTGTTCCCCAATGGTATCTGCTGAAGCCTTTGCTGGAGGAATATATACCCCTCGGGTCCCAGCAAGTTTTCACCAAGGTGGTAGGACCAAGCGTTC
Organism: Scardinius erythrophthalmus; assembly: GCF_964197995.2. Lineage (NCBI taxonomy): Eukaryota > Metazoa > Chordata > Actinopteri > Cypriniformes > Leuciscidae > Scardinius > Scardinius erythrophthalmus. The sequence goes on from NW_028296453.1 coordinate 60,380, forward strand.
TATTACACTACTTTGCATACCTTGTTTATTCGTGTAGTCTGTCATCCAGATAGTAAATATGCACTTGCTTTTTGCAATTCATCCATTGGGTTATTATGGAATCAAACTAATCAAGAGCTCTAGACTTTGACGGGTTCTTCTTATTTGCTTTCATGTTGCTTTTCACATGATTGCTGTATGAGAATTGTATAGACAACTTTGCCTAGGGCCTTGAAGTTCTATCACACCACATGTAGCCACTTATATGTTTTCTTACTTGGCATATGTAACTCTTTAGGTATTTACAACACCACTGTTCAATATATGATTAAAGTGTGAAAATTAATCCTAAGATGAAGTTTATATTAGTTCAAGTTTGCTCTGTGTGGATGTATTGTTCTGTTCCAGTGATTTTCTTTTACTAAATCTTGAAGGAAAAAATATCACCTATGGGGTCAAAGCCTGTTCCCCAATGGTATCTGCTGAAGCCTGTTCCCCAATGGTATCTGCTGAAGCCTTTGCTGGAGGCATATATACCCCTCGGGTCCCAGCAAGTTTTCACCAAGGTGGTAGGACCCAGCGATCCATTTTGCCCCTTTGCATACCTTGTTTATTCGTGTAGCCTGCCCTCCGGATAATAAATATGCACTTGCTTTGCAATTCATCCATTGGGTTATCATGGAATCAAACTAATCAAGAGTTCTAGACTTTGACGGGTTCTTCTTATTTGCTTTCATGTTGCTTTTCACATGATTGCTGTATGAGATTTTTATAGACAACTATGCCTAGGGCCTTGAAGTTCTATCACACCACATGTAGCCACTTATGTTTTCTTACTTGGCATATGTAACTCTTTAGGTATGTACAACGATTAAAGTTTGAAAATTAATCCTAAGAAGAAGTTTATATTAGTTCAAGTTTGCTCTGTGTGGATGTATTGTTCTGTTCCAGTGATGTTCTGTGACTAAACCTTGAAGGGAAAAGATATCACGTATGGGGTCAAAGCCTGTTCCCCAATGGTAACTGCTGAAGCCTTTGCTGGAGGAATATATACCCCTCGGGTCCCAGCAAGTTTTCACCAAGGTGGTAGGACCCAGCGTTCTATTACACTACTTTGCATACCTTGTTTATTCGTGTAGTCTGCCATCCAGATAGTAAATATGCACTTGCTTTTTGCAATTCATCCATTGGGTTATTATGGAATCAAACTAATCAAGAGTTCTAGACTTTGACGGGTTCTTCTTATTTGCTTTCATGTTGCTTTTCACATGATTGCTGTATGAGAATTTTATAGACAACTATGCCTAGGGCCTTGAAGTTCTATCACACCACATGTAGCCACTTATATGTTTTCTTACTTGGCATATGTAACTCTTTAGGTATTTACAACGATTAAAGTGTGAAAATTAATTGCAAGAAAAAGTTTATATTAGTTCCAAGTTTGCTCTGTGTGGATGTATTGTTCTGTTCCAGTGATGTTCTATGACTAAACCTTGAAGGGAAAAGATATCACCTATGGGGTCAAAGCCTGTTCCCCAATGGTATCTGCTGAAGCCTTTGCTGGAGGCATACAGTATACCCCTCGGGTCCCAGCAAGTTTTCACCAAGGTGGTAGGACCCAGCGATCCATTTTGCCCCTTTACATACCTTGTTTATTCGTGTAGCCTGCCCTCCAGATAATAAATATGCACTTGCTTTGCAATTCATCCATTTGGTTATTATGGAATCAAACTAATCAAGAGTTCTAGACTTTGACGGGTTCTTCTTATTTGCTTTCATGTTGCTTTTCACATGATTGCTGTATGAGAATTGTATAGACAACTTTGCCTAGGGCCTTGAAGTTCTATCACACCACATGTAGCCACTTATATGTTTTCTTACTTGGCATATGTAACTCTTTAGGTATTTACAACACCACTGTTCAATATATGATTAAAGTGTGAAAATTAATCCTAAGATGAAGTTTATATTAGTTCAAGTTTGCTCTGTGTGGATGTGTTGTTCTGTTCCAGTGATGTTCTATGACTAAACCTGGAAGGGAAAAGATATCACGTATGGGGTCAAAGCCTGTTCCCCAATGGTATCTGCTGAAGCCTTTGCTGGAGGAATATATACCCCTCGGGTCCCAGCAAGTTTTCACCAAGGTGGTAGGACCAAGCGTTCTATTACACTACTTTGCATACCTTGTTTATTCGTGTAGTCTGTCATCCAGATAGTAAATATGCACTTGCTTTTTGCAATTCATCCATTGGGTTATTATGGAATCAAACTAATCAAGAGTTCTAGACTTTGACGGGTTCTTCTTATTTGCTTTCATGTTGCTTTTCACATGATTGCTGTATGAGAATTGTATAGACAACTTTGCCTAGGGCCTTGAAGTTCTATCACACCACATGTAGCCACTTATATGTTTTCTTACTTGGCATATGTAACTCTTTAGGTATTTACAACACCACTGTTCAATATATGATTAAAGTGTGAAAATTAATCCTAAGATGAAGTTTATATTAGTTCAAGTTTGCTCTGTGTGGATGTATTGTTCTGTTCCAGTGATTTTCTTTTACTAAATCTTGAAGGGAAAATATATCACCTATGGGGTCAAAGCCTGTTCCCCAATGGTATCTGCTGAAGCCTGTTCCCCAATGGTATCTGCTAAAGCCTGTTCCCCAATGGTATCTGCTGAAGCCTTTGCTGGAGGCATATATACCCCTCGGGTCCCAGCAAGTTTTCACCAAGGTGGTAGGACCCAGCGATCCATTTTGCCCCTTTACATACCTTGTTTATTCGTGTAGCCTGCCCTCCAGATAATAAATATGCACTTGCTTTGCAATTCATCCATTTGGTTATTATGGAATCAAACTAATCAAGAGTTCTAGACTTTGTCGGGTTCTTCTTATTTGCTTTCATGTTGCTTTTCACATGATTGCTGTATGAAATTTTTATAGACAACTATGCCTAGGGCCTTGAAGTTCTATCACACCACATGTAGCCACTTATATGTTTTCTTACTTGGCATATGTAACTCTTTAGGTATTTACAACACCACTGTTCACTATATGATTAAAGTGTGAAAATTAATTGTTAGAAAAAGTTTATATTAGTTCAAGTTTGCTCTGTGTGGATGTGTTGTTCTGTTCCAGTGATGTTCTATGACTAAACCTGGAAGGGAAAAGATATCACGTATGGGGTCAAAGCCTGTTCCCCAATGGTATCTGCTGAAGCCTTTGCTGGAGGAATATATACCCCTCGGGTCCCAGCAAGTTTTCACCAAGGTGGTAGGACCAAGCGTTCTATTACACTACTTTGCATACCTTGTTTATTCGTGTAGTCTGTCATCCAGATAGTAAATATGCACTTGCTTTTTGCAATTCATCCATTGGGTTATTATGGAATCAAACTAATCAAGAGCTCTAGACTTTGACGGGTTCTTCTTATTTGCTTTCATGTTGCTTTTCACATGATTGCTGTATGAGAATTGTATAGACAACTTTGCCTAGGGCCTTGAAGTTCTATCACACCACATGTAGCCACTTATATGTTTTCTTACTTGGCATATGTAACTCTTTAGGTATTTACAACACCACTGTTCAATATATGATTAAAGTGTGAAAATTAATCCTAAGATGAAGTTTATATTAGTTCAAGTTTGCTCTGTGTGGATGTATTGTTCTGTTCCAGTGATTTTCTTTTACTAAATCTTGAAGGGAAAATATATCACCTATGGGGTCAAAGCCTGTTCCCCAATGGTATCTGCTGAAGCCTGTTCCCCAATGGTATCTGCTAAAGCCTGTTCCCCAATGGTATCTGCTGAAGCCTTTGCTGGAGGCATATATACCCCTCGGGTCCCAGCAAGTTTTCACCAAGGTGGTAGGACCCAGCGATCCATTTTGCCCCTTTGCATACCTTGTTTATTCGTGTAGCCTGCCCTCCGGATAATAAATATGCACTTGCTTTGCAATTCATCCATTGGGTTATCATGGAATCAAACTAATCAAGAGTTCTAGACTTTGACGGGTTCTTCTTATTTGCTTTCATGTTGCTTTTCACATGATTGCTGTATGAGAATTGTATAGACAACTTTGCCTAGGGCCTTGAAGTTCTATTACACCACATGTAGCCACTTATATGTTTTCTTACTTGGCATATGTAACTCTTTAGGTATTTACAACACCACTGTTCAATATATGATTAAAGTGTGAAAATTAATCCTAAGATGAAGTTTATATTAGTTCAAGTTTGCTCTGTGTGGATGTATTGTTCTGTTCCAGTGATTTTCTTTTACTAAATCTTGAAGGGAAAATATATCACCTATGGGGTCAAAGCCTGTTCCCCAATGGTATCTGCTGAAGCCTGTTCCCCAATGGTATCTGCTAAAGCCTGTTCCCCAATGGTATCTGCTGAAGCCTTTGCTGGAGGCATATATACCCCTCGGGTCCCAGCAAGTTTTCACCAAGGTGGTAGGACCCAGCGATCCATTTTGCCCCTTTACATACCTTGTTTATTCGTGTAGCCTGCCCTCCGGATAATAAATATGCACTTGCTTTGCAATTCATCCATTTGGTTATTATGGAATCAAACTAATCAAGAGTTCTAGACTTTGACGGGTTCTTCTTATTTGCTTTCATGTTGCTTTTCACATGATTGCTGTATGAGATTTTTATAGACAACTATGCCTAGGGCCTTGAAGTTCTATCACACCACATGTAGCCACTTATATGTTTTCTTACTTGGCATATGTAACTCTTTAGGTATTTACAACACCACTGTTCACTATATGATTAAAGTGTGAAAATTAATTGTTAGAAAAAGTTTATATTAGTTCAAGTTTGCTCTGTGTGGATGTGTTGTTCTGTTCCAGTGATGTTCTATGACTAAACCTGGAAGGGAAAATATATCACGTATGGGGTCAAAGCCTGTTCCCCAATGGTATCTGCTGAAGCCTTTGCTGGAGGAATATATACCCCTCGGGTCCCAGCAAGTTTTCACCAAGGTGGTAGGACCAAGCGTTCTATTACACTACTTTGCATACCTTGTTTATTCGTGTAGTCTGTCATCCAGATAGTAAATATGCACTTGCTTTTTGCAATTCATCCATTGGGTTATTATGGAATCAAACTAATCAAGAGCTCTAGACTTTGACGGGTTCTTCTTATTTGCTTTCATGTTGCTTTTCACATGATTGCTGTATGAGAATTGTATAGACAACTTTGCCTAGGGCCTTGAAGTTCTATCACACCACATGTAGCCACTTATATGTTTTCTTACTTGGCATATGTAACTCTTTAGGTATTTACAACACCACTGTTCAATATATGATTAAAGTGTGAAAATTAATCCTAAGATGAAGTTTATATTAGTTCAAGTTTGCTCTGTGTGGATGTATTGTTCTGTTCCAGTGATTTTCTTTTACTAAATCTTGAAGGAAAAAATATCACCTATGGGGTCAAAGCCTGTTCCCCAATGGTATCTGCTGAAGCCTGTTCCCCAATGGTATCTGCTGAAGCCTTTGCTGGAGGCATATATACCCCTCGGGTCCCAGCAAGTTTTCACCAAGGTGGTAGGACCCAGCGATCCATTTTGCCCCTTTGCATACCTTGTTTATTCGTGTAGCCTGCCCTCCGGATAATAAATATGCACTTGCTTTGCAATTCATCCATTGGGTTATCATGGAATCAAACTAATCAAGAGTTCTAGACTTTGACGGGTTCTTCTTATTTGCTTTCATGTTGCTTTTCACATGATTGCTGTATGAGATTTTTATAGACAACTATGCCTAGGGCCTTGAAGTTCTATCACACCACATGTAGCCACTTATGTTTTCTTACTTGGCATATGTAACTCTTTAGGTATGTACAACGATTAAAGTTTGAAAATTAATCCTAAGAAGAAGTTTATATTAGTTCAAGTTTGCTCTGTGTGGATGTATTGTTCTGTTCCAGTGATGTTCTGTGACTAAACCTTGAAGGGAAAAGATATCACGTATGGGGTCAAAGCCTGTTCCCCAATGGTATCTGCTGAAGCCTTTGCTGGAGGAATATATACCCCTCGGGTCCCAGCAAGTTTTCACCAAGGTGGTAGGACCCAGCGTTCTATTACATTACTTTGCATACCTTGTTTATTCGTGTAGTCTGCCATCCAGATAGTAAATATGCACTTGCTTTTTGCAATTCATCCATTGGGTTATTATGGAATCAAACTAATCAAGAGTTCTAGACTTTGACGGGTTCTTCTTATTTGCTTTCATGTTGCTTTTCACATGATTGCTGTATGAGAATTTTATAGACAACTATGCCTAGGGCCTTGAAGTTCTATCACACCACATGTAGCCACTTATATGTTTTCTTACTTGGCATATGTAACTCTTTAGGTATTTACAACACCACTGTTCACTATATGATTAAAGTGTGAAAATTAATTGTTAGAAAAAGTTTATATTAGTTCAAGTTTGCTCTGTGTGGATGTGTTGTTCTGTTCCAGTGATGTTCTATGACTAAACCTGGAAGGGAAAAGATATCACGTATGGGGTCAAAGCCTGTTCCCCAATGGTATCTGCTGAAGCCTTTGCTGGAGGAATATATACCCCTCGGGTCCCAGCAAGTTTTCACCAAGGTGGTAGGACCAAGCGTTCTATTACACTACTTTGCATACCTTGTTTATTCGTGTAGTCTGTCATCCAGATAGTAAATATGCACTTGCTTTTTGCAATTCATCCATTGGGTTATTATGGAATCAAACTAATCAAGAGCTCTAGACTTTGACGGGTTCTTCTTATTTGCTTTCATGTTGCTTTTCACATGATTGCTGTATGAGAATTGTATAGACAACTTTGCCTAGGGCCTTGAAGTTCTATCACACCACATGTAGCCACTTATATGTTTTCTTACTTGGCATATGTAACTCTTTAGGTATTTACAACACCACTGTTCAATATATGATTAAAGTGTGAAAATTAATCCTAAGATGAAGTTTATATTAGTTCAAGTTTGCTCTGTGTGGATGTATTGTTCTGTTCCAGTGATTTTCTTTTACTAAATCTTGAAGGGAAAATATATCACCTATGGGGTCAAAGCCTGTTCCCCAATGGTATCTGCTGAAGCCTGTTCCCCAATGGTATCTGCTAAAGCCTGTTCCCCAATGGTATCTGCTGAAGCCTTTGCTGGAGGCATATATACCCCTCGGGTCCCAGCAAGTTTTCACCAAGGTGGTAGGACCCAGCGATCCATTTTGCCCCTTTGCATACCTTGTTTATTCGTGTAGCCTGCCCTCCGGATAATAAATATGCACTTGCTTTGCAATTCATCCATTGGGTTATCATGGAATCAAACTAATCAAGAGTTCTAGACTTTGACGGGTTCTTCTTATTTGCTTTCATGTTGCTTTTCACATGATTGCTGTATGAGAATTGTATAGACAACTTTGCCTAGGGCCTTGAAGTTCTATTACACCACATGTAGCCACTTATATGTTTTCTTACTTGGCATATGTAACTCTTTAGGTATTTACAACACCACTGTTCAATATATGATTAAAGTGTGAAAATTAATCCTAAGATGAAGTTTATATTAGTTCAAGTTTGCTCTGTGTGGATGTATTGTTCTGTTCCAGTGATTTTCTTTTACTAAATCTTGAAGGGAAAATATATCACCTATGGGGTCAAAGCCTGTTCCCCAATGGTATCTGCTGAAGCCTGTTCCCCAATGGTATCTGCTAAAGCCTGTTCCCCAATGGTATCTGCTGAAGCCTTTGCTGGAGGCATATATACCCCTCGGGTCCCAGCAAGTTTTCACCAAGGTGGTAGGACCCAGCGATCCATTTTGCCCCTTTACATACCTTGTTTATTCGTGTAGCCTGCCCTCCGGATAATAAATATGCACTTGCTTTGCAATTCATCCATTTGGTTATTATGGAATCAAACTAATCAAGAGTTCTAGACTTTGACGGGTTCTTCTTATTTGCTTTCATGTTGCTTTTCACATGATTGCTGTATGAGATTTTTATAGACAACTATGCCTAGGGCCTTGAAGTTCTATCACACCACATGTAGCCACTTATATGTTTTCTTACTTGGCATATGTAACTCTTTAGGTATTTACAACACCACTGTTCACTATATGATTAAAGTGTGAAAATTAATTGTTAGAAAAAGTTTATATTAGTTCAAGTTTGCTCTGTGTGGATGTGTTGTTCTGTTCCAGTGATGTTCTATGACTAAACCTGGAAGGGAAAATATATCACGTATGGGGTCAAAGCCTGTTCCCCAATGGTATCTGCTGAAGCCTTTGCTGGAGGAATATATACCCCTCGGGTCCCAGCAAGTTTTCACCAAGGTGGTAGGACCAAGCGTTCTATTACACTACTTTGCATACCTTGTTTATTCGTGTAGTCTGTCATCCAGATAGTAAATATGCACTTGCTTTTTGCAATTCATCCATTGGGTTATTATGGAATCAAACTAATCAAGAGCTCTAGACTTTGACGGGTTCTTCTTATTTGCTTTCATGTTGCTTTTCACATGATTGCTGTATGAGAATTGTATAGACAACTTTGCCTAGGGCCTTGAAGTTCTATCACACCACATGTAGCCACTTATATGTTTTCTTACTTGGCATATGTAACTCTTTAGGTATTTACAACACCACTGTTCAATATATGATTAAAGTGTGAAAATTAATCCTAAGATGAAGTTTATATTAGTTCAAGTTTGCTCTGTGTGGATGTATTGTTCTGTTCCAGTGATTTTCTTTTACTAAATCTTGAAGGAAAAAATATCACCTATGGGGTCAAAGCCTGTTCCCCAATGGTATCTGCTGAAGCCTGTTCCCCAATGGTATCTGCTGAAGCCTTTGCTGGAGGCATATATACCCCTCGGGTCCCAGCAAGTTTTCACCAAGGTGGTAGGACCCAGCGATCCATTTTGCCCCTTTGCATACCTTGTTTATTCGTGTAGCCTGCCCTCCGGATAATAAATATGCACTTGCTTTGCAATTCATCCATTGGGTTATCATGGAATCAAACTAATCAAGAGTTCTAGACTTTGACGGGTTCTTCTTATTTGCTTTCATGTTGCTTTTCACATGATTGCTGTATGAGATTTTTATAGACAACTATGCCTAGGGCCTTGAAGTTCTATCACACCACATGTAGCCACTTATGTTTTCTTACTTGGCATATGTAACTCTTTAGGTATGTACAACGATTAAAGTTTGAAAATTAATCCTAAGAAGAAGTTTATATTAGTTCAAGTTTGCTCTGTGTGGATGTATTGTTCTGTTCCAGTGATGTTCTGTGACTAAACCTTGAAGGGAAAAGATATCACGTATGGGGTCAAAGCCTGTTCCCCAATGGTATCTGCTGAAGCCTTTGCTGGAGGAATATATACCCCTCGGGTCCCAGCAAGTTTTCACCAAGGTGGTAGGACCCAGCGTTCTATTACATTACTTTGCATACCTTGTTTATTCGTGTAGTCTGCCATCCAGATAGTAAATATGCACTTGCTTTTTGCAATTCATCCATTGGGTTATTATGGAATCAAACTAATCAAGAGTTCTAGACTTTGACGGGTTCTTCTTATTTGCTTTCATGTTGCTTTTCACATGATTGCTGTATGAGAATTTTATAGACAACTATGCCTAGGGCCTTGAAGTTCTATCCCACCACATGTAGCCACTTATATGTTTTCTTACTTGGCATATGTAACTCTTTAGGTATTTACAACGATTAAAGTGTGAAAATTAATTGCAAGAAAAAGTTTATATTAGTTCCAAGTTTGCTCTGTGTGGATGTATTGTTCTGTTCCAGTGATGTTCTATGACTAAACCTTGAAGGGAAAAGATATCACCTATGGGGTCAAAGCCTGTTCCCCAATGGTATCTGCTGAAGCCTTTGCTGGAGGCATATATACCCCTCGGGTCCCAGCAAGTTTTCACCAAGGTGGTAGGACCCAGCGATCCATTTTGCCCCTTTGCATACCTTGTTTATTCGTGTAGCCTGCCCTCCGGATAATAAATATGCACTTGCTTTGCAATTCATCCATTGGGTTATCATGGAATCAAACTAATCAAGAGTTCTAGACTTTGACGGGTTCTTCTTATTTGCTTTCATGTTGCTTTTCACATGATTGCTGTATGAGAATTTTATAGACAACTTTGCCTAGGGCCTTGAAGTTCTATCACACCACATGTAGCCACTTATATGTTTTCTTACTTGGCATATGTAACTCTTTAGGTATTTACAACACCACTGTTCACTATATGATTAAAGTGTGAAAATTAATTGTTAGAAAAAGTTTATATTAGTTCAAGTTTGCTCTGTGTGGATGTGTTGTTCTGTTCCAGTGATGTTCTATGACTAAACCTGGAAGGGAAAACATATCACGTATGGGGTCAAAGCCTGTTCCCCAATGGTATCTGCTGAAGCCTTTGCTGGAGGAATATATACCCCTCGGGTCCCAGCAAGTTTTCACCAAGGTGGTAGGACCAAGCGTTCTATTACACTACTTTGCATACCTTGTTTATTCGTGTAGTTTGTCATCCAGATAGTAAATATGCACTTGCTTTTTGCAATTCATCCATTGGGTTATTATGGAATCAAACTAATCAAGAGTTCTAGACTTTGACGGGTTCTTCTTATTTGCTTTCATGTTGCTTTTCACATGATTGCTGTATGAGAATTGTATAGACAACTTTGCCTAGGGCCTTGAAGTTCTATTACACCACATGTAGCCACTTATATGTTTTCTTACTTGGCATATGTAACTCTTTAGGTATTTACAACACCACTGTTCAATATATGATTAAAGTGTGAAAATTAATCCTAAGATGAAGTTTATATTAGTTCAAGTTTGCTCTGTGTGGATGTATTGTTCTGTTCCAGTGATTTTCTTTTACTAAATCTTGAAGGGAAAATATATCACCTATGGGGTCAAAGCCTGTTCCCCAATGGTATCTGCTGAAGCCTGTTCCCCAATGGTATCTGCTAAAGCCTGTTCCCCAATGGTATCTGCTGAAGCCTTTGCTGGAGGCATATATACCCCTCGGGTCCCAGCAAGTTTTCACCAAGGTGGTAGGACCCAGCGATCCATTTTGCCCCTTTACATACCTTGTTTATTCGTGTAGCCTGCCCTCCGGATAATAAATATGCACTTGCTTTGCAATTCATCCATTTGGTTATTATGGAATCAAACTAATCAAGAGTTCTAGACTTTGACGGGTTCTTCTTATTTGCTTTCATGTTGCTTTTCACATGATTGCTGTATGAGATTTTTATAGACAACTATGCCTAGGGCCTTGAAGTTCTATCACACCACATGTAGCCACTTATATGTTTTCTTACTTGGCATATGTAACTCTTCAGGTATTTACAACGATTAAAGTGTGAAAATTAATTGCAAGAAAAAGTTTATATTAGTTCCAAGTTTGCTCTGTGTGGATGTATTGTTCTGTTCCAGTGATGTTCTATGACTAAACCTGGAAGGGAAAATATATCACGTATGCGGTCAAAGCCTGTTCCCCAATGGTATCTGCTGAAGCCTTTGCTGGAGGCATACAGTATACCCCTCGGGTCCCAGCAAGTTTTCACCAAGGTGGTAGGACCCAGCGATCCATTTTGCCCCTTTACATACCTTGTTTATTCGTGTAGCCTGCCCTCCAGATAATAAATATGCACTTGCTTTGCAATTCATCCATTTGGTTATTATGGAATCAAACTAATCAAGAGTTCTAGACTTTGACGGGTTCTTCTTATTTGCTTTCATGTTGCTTTTCACATGATTGCTGTATGAGATTTTTATAGACAACTATGCCTAGGGCCTTGAAGTTCTATCACACCACATGTAGCCACTTATATGTTTTCTTACTTGGCATATGTAACTCTTTAGGTATTTACAACACCACTGTTCACTATATGATTAAAGTGTGAAAATTAATTGTTAGAAAAAGTTTATATTAGTTCAAGTTTGCTCTGTGTGGATGTGTTGTTCTGTTCCAGTGATGTTCTATGACTAAACCTGGAAGGGAAAATATATCACGTATGGGGTCAAAGCCTGTTCCCCAATGGTATCTGCTGAAGCCTTTGCTGGAGGAATATATACCCCTCGGGTCCCAGCAAGTTTTCACCAAGGTGGTAGGACCAAGCGTTCTATTACACTACTTTGCATACCTTGTTTATTCGTGTAGTCTGTCATCCAGATAGTAAATATGCACTTGCTTTTTGCAATTCATCCATTGGGTTATTATGGAATCAAACTAATCAAGAGCTCTAGACTTTGACGGGTTCTTCTTATTTGCTTTCATGTTGCTTTTCACATGATTGCTGTATGAGAATTGTATAGACAACTTTGCCTAGGGCCTTGAAGTTCTATCACACCACATGTAGCCACTTATATGTTTTCTTACTTGGCATATGTAACTCTTTAGGTATTTACAACACCACTGTTCAATATATGATTAAAGTGTGAAAATTAATCCTAAGATGAAGTTTATATTAGTTCAAGTTTGCTCTGTGTGGATGTATTGTTCTGTTCCAGTGATTTTCTTTTACTAAATCTTGAAGGAAAAAATATCACCTATGGGGTCAAAGCCTGTTCCCCAATGGTATCTGCTGAAGCCTGTTCCCCAATGGTATCTGCTGAAGCCTTTGCTGGAGGCATATATACCCCTCGGGTCCCAGCAAGTTTTCACCAAGGTGGTAGGACCCAGCGATCCATTTTGCCCCTTTGCATACCTTGTTTATTCGTGTAGCCTGCCCTCCGGATAATAAATATGCACTTGCTTTGCAATTCATCCATTGGGTTATCATGGAATCAAACTAATCAAGAGTTCTAGACTTTGACGGGTTCTTCTTATTTGCTTTCATGTTGCTTTTCACATGATTGCTGTATGAGATTTTTATAGACAACTATGCCTAGGGCCTTGAAGTTCTATCACACCACATGTAGCCACTTATGTTTTCTTACTTGGCATATGTAACTCTTTAGGTATGTACAACGATTAAAGTTTGAAAATTAATCCTAAGAAGAAGTTTATATTAGTTCAAGTTTGCTCTGTGTGGATGTATTGTTCTGTTCCAGTGATGTTCTGTGACTAAACCTTGAAGGGAAAAGATATCACGTATGGGGTCAAAGCCTGTTCCCCAATGGTATCTGCTGAAGCCTTTGCTGGATGAATATATACCCCTCGGGTCCCAGCAAGTTTTCACCAAGGTGGTAGGACCAAGCGTTCTATTACACTACTTTGCATACCTTGTTTATTCGTGTAGTCTGTCATCCAGATAGTAAATATGCACTTGCTTTTTGCAATTCATCCATTGGGTTATTATGGAATCAAACTAATCAAGAGTTCTAGACTTTGACGGGTTCTTCTTATTTGCTTTCATGTTGCTTTTCACATGATTGCTGTATGAGAATTGTATAGACAACTTTGCCTAGGGTCTTGAAGTTCTATCACACCACATGTAGCCACTTATATGTTTTCTTACTTGGCATATGTAACTCTTTAGGTATTTACAACACCACTGTTCACTATATGATTAAAGTGTGAAAATTAATTGTTAGAAAAAGTTTATATTAGTTCAAGTTTGCTCTGTGTGGATGTATTGTTCTGTTCCAGTGATTTTCTTTTACTAAATCTTGAAGGGAAAATATATCACCTATGGGGTCAAAGCCTGTTCCCCAATGGTATCTGCTGAAGCCTGTTCCCCAATGGTATCTGCTAAAGCCTGTTCCCCAATGGTATCTGCTGAAGCCTTTGCTGGAGGCATATATACCCCTCGGGTCCCAGCAAGTTTTCACCAAGGTGGTAGGACCCAGCGATCCATTTTGCCCCTTTACATACCTTGTTTATTCGTGTAGCCTGCCCTCCGGATAATAAATATGCACTTGCTTTGCAATTCATCCATTTGGTTATTATGGAATCAAACTAATCAAGAGTTCTAGACTTTGACGGGTTCTTCTTATTTGCTTTCATGTTGCTTTTCACATGATTGCTGTATGAGATTTTTATAGACAACTATGCCTAGGGCCTTGAAGTTCTATCACACCACATGTAGCCACTTATATGTTTTCTTACTTGGCATATGTAACTCTTCAGGTATTTACAACGATTAAAGTGTGAAAATTAATTGCAAGAAAAAGTTTATATTAGTTCCAAGTTTGCTCTGTGTGGATGTATTGTTCTGTTCCAGTGATGTTCTATGACTAAACCTTGAAGGGAAAAGATATCACCTATGGGGTCAAAGCCTGTTCCCCAATGGTATCTGCTGAAGCCTTTGCTGGAGGCATACAGTATACCCCTCGGGTCCCAGCAAGTTTTCACCAAGGTGGTAGGACCCAGCGATCCATTTTGCCCCTTTACATACCTTGTTTATTCGTGTAGCCTGCCCTCCAGATAATAAATATGCACTTGCTTTGCAATTCATCCATTTGGTTATTATGGAATCAAACTAATCAAGAGTTCTAGACTTTGACGGGTTCTTCTTATTTGCTTTCATGTTGCTTTTCACATGATTGCTGTATGAGATTTTTATAGACAACTATGCCTAGGGCCTTGAAGTTCTATCACACCACATGTAGCCACTTATATGTTTTCTTACTTGGCATATGTAACTCTTTAGGTATTTACAACACCACTGTTCACTATATGATTAAAGTGTGAAAATTAATTGTTAGAAAAAGTTTATATTAGTTCAAGTTTGCTCTGTGTGGATGTGTTGTTCTGTTCCAGTGATGTTCTATGACTAAACCTGGAAGGGAAAATATATCACGTATGGGGTCAAAGCCTGTTCCCCAATGGTATCTGCTGAAGCCTTTGCTGGAGGAATATATACCCCTCGGGTCCCAGCAAGTTTTCACCAAGGTGGTAGGACCAAGCGTTCTATTACACTACTTTGCATACCTTGTTTATTCGTGTAGTCTGTCATCCAGATAGTAAATATGCACTTGCTTTTTGCAATTCATCCATTGGGTTATTATGGAATCAAACTAATCAAGAGCTCTAGACTTTGACGGGTTCTTCTTATTTGCTTTCATGTTGCTTTTCACATGATTGCTGTATGAGAATTGTATAGACAACTTTGCCTAGGGCCTTGAAGTTCTATCACACCACATGTAGCCACTTATATGTTTTCTTACTTGGCATATGTAACTCTTTAGGTATTTACAACACCACTGTTCAATATATGATTAAAGTGTGAAAATTAATCCTAAGATGAAGTTTATATTAGTTCAAGTTTGCTCTGTGTGGATGTATTGTTCTGTTCCAGTGATTTTCTTTTACTAAATCTTGAAGGAAAAAATATCACCTATGGGGTCAAAGCCTGTTCCCCAATGGTATCTGCTGAAGCCTGTTCCCCAATGGTATCTGCTGAAGCCTTTGCTGGAGGCATATATACCCCTCGGGTCCCAGCAAGTTTTCACCAAGGTGGTAGGACCCAGCGATCCATTTTGCCCCTTTGCATACCTTGTTTATTCGTGTAGCCTGCCCTCCGGATAATAAATATGCACTTGCTTTGCAATTCATCCATTGGGTTATCATGGAATCAAACTAATCAAGAGTTCTAGACTTTGACGGGTTCTTCTTATTTGCTTTCATGTTGCTTTTCACATGATTGCTGTATGAGATTTTTATAGACAACTATGCCTAGGGCCTTGAAGTTCTATCACACCACATGTAGCCACTTATGTTTTCTTACTTGGCATATGTAACTCTTTAGGTATGTACAACG
The DNA here is from genome assembly GCF_964197995.2 of Scardinius erythrophthalmus. NCBI lineage: Eukaryota > Metazoa > Chordata > Actinopteri > Cypriniformes > Leuciscidae > Scardinius > Scardinius erythrophthalmus. Next base: position 76,076 of record NW_028296453.1, read on the forward strand.
ATTAAAGTTTGAAAATTAATCCTAAGAAGAAGTTTATATTAGTTCAAGTTTGCTCTGTGTGGATGTATTGTTCTGTTCCAGTGATGTTCTGTGACTAAACCTTGAAGGGAAAAGATATCACGTATGGGGTCAAAGCCTGTTCCCCAATGGTAACTGCTGAAGCCTTTGCTGGAGGAATATATACCCCTCGGGTCCCAGCAAGTTTTCACCAAGGTGGTAGGACCCAGCGTTCTATTACACTACTTTGCATACCTTGTTTATTCGTGTAGTCTGCCATCCAGATAGTAAATATGCACTTGCTTTTTGCAATTCATCCATTGGGTTATTATGGAATCAAACTAATCAAGAGTTCTAGACTTTGACGGGTTCTTCTTATTTGCTTTCATGTTGCTTTTCACATGATTGCTGTATGAGAATTTTATAGACAACTATGCCTAGGGCCTTGAAGTTCTATCACACCACATGTAGCCACTTATATGTTTTCTTACTTGGCATATGTAACTCTTTAGGTATTTACAACGATTAAAGTGTGAAAATTAATTGCAAGAAAAAGTTTATATTAGTTCCAAGTTTGCTCTGTGTGGATGTATTGTTCTGTTCCAGTGATGTTCTATGACTAAACCTTGAAGGGAAAATATATCACCTATGGGGTCAAAGCCTGTTCCCCAATGGTATCTGCTGAAGCCTTTGCTGGAGGCATACAGTATACCCCTCGGGTCCCAGCAAGTTTTCACCAAGGTGGTAGGACCCAGCGATCCATTTTGCCCCTTTACATACCTTGTTTATTCGTGTAGCCTGCCCTCCAGATAATAAATATGCACTTGCTTTGCAATTCATCCATTTGGTTATTATGGAATCAAACTAATCAAGAGTTCTAGACTTTGACGGGTTCTTCTTATTTGCTTTCATGTTGCTTTTCACATGATTGCTGTTTGAGATTTTTATAGACAACTATGCCTAGGGCCTTGAAGTTCTATCACACCACATGTAGCCACTTATATGTTTTCTTACTTGGCATATGTAACTCTTTAGGTATTTACAACACCACTGTTCACTATATGATTAAAGTGTGAAAATCAATTGTTAGAAAAAGTTTATATTAGTTCAAGTTTGCTCTGTGTGGATGTATTGTTCTGTTCCAGTGATGTTCTATGACTAAACCTGGAAGGGAAAAGATATCACGTATGGGGTCAAAGCCTGTTCCCCAATGGTATCTGCTGAAGCCTTTGCTGGAGGAATATATACCCCTCGGGTCCCAGCAAGTTTTCACCAAGGTGGTAGGACCAAGCGTTCTATTACACTACTTTGCATACCTTGTTTATTCGTGTAGTCTGTCATCCAGATAGTAAATATGCACTTGCTTTTTGCAATTCATCCATTGGGTTATTATGGAATCAAACTAATCAAGAGTGCTAGACTTTGACGGGTTCTTCTTATTTGCTTTCATGTTGCTTTTCACATGATTGCTGTATGAGAATTGTATAGACAACTTTGCCTAGGGCCTTGAAGTTCTACCACACCACATGTAGCCACTTATATGTTTTCTTACTTGGCATATGTAACTCTTTAGGTATTTACAACACCACTGTTCAATATATGATTAAAGTGTGAAAATTAATCCTAAGATGAAGTTTATATTAGTTCAAGTTTGCTCTGTGTGGATGTATTGTTCTGTTCCAGTGATTTTCTTTTACTAAATCTTGAAGGGAAAATATATCACCTATGGGGTCAAAGCCTGTTCCCCAATGGTATCTGCTGAAGCCTGTTCCCCAATGGTATCTGCTAAAGCCTGTTCCCCAATGGTATCTGCTGAAGCCTTTGCTGGAGGCATATATACCCCTCGGGTCCCAGCAAGTTTTCACCAAGGTGGTAGGACCCAGCGATCCATTTTGCCCCTTTACATACCTTGTTTATTCATGTAGCCTGCCCTCCAGATAATAAATATGCACTTGCTTTGCAATTCATCCATTTGGTTATTATGGAATCAAACTAATCAAGAGTTCTAGACTTTGTCGGGTTCTTCTTATTTGCTTTCATGTTGCTTTTCACATGATTGCTGTATGAAATTTTTATAGACAACTATGCCTAGGGCCTTGAAGTTCTATCACACCACATGTACACAGTAAAAACCCCAGTGTTAAATCAACACTGCTCAGAGCACATATGGTCCCACTCTACAGAGTGTTAAAATTAACACTGAAGCAGTGTTGAAGTTAATGAGATAATTAAGTGATTAATTAAGTGATTGGCCATTAGTGGTGACACCTGATGTTAATAAGCAGAATCATTGAAGGAAAGAGAAAAAACAATAACAGAAAAAAGAGAAACACAAGAACTACAACTGACTTTGAGCCATTACACATTGTTGCATTTATTATTACCAGTTTGACTTTATTTCTGTCATACATCGACAAAAGTTCTTGAGATTCAACAGAAGTTTAGACGGTAATGTTTTATGGGAGTTTTCTTTTCAAGTTAACATTATGGTGATCAGTGTTTGCTTTAGTTGGGCTCTTGACACTTTTCCTTTTGTTAAAATTAGTTTTTCTCTGACTGTTCCATCATTGTGTTTATAAAGCACATATGTTACTGCAAGAGAAAACATGACCTGCTCTCAATATGTTTTGATGATAATGACTTTATCATCATGTAGTGTCATGATTCACTGATGTCATTCAGAGTCTAAATCTTTGACTATATTCTTGATGTCTCATTTTATTATGGGTGATTGTAGCTCTGAGATTCTACAGTTTGAGATCCAACAGCAATATGAAAAATTTTGAAAATACTTTGTGCAAAGAAGTAAATGTGTTTAAACGCACAGACATCAAGAATCAGCATATGAATCTCAACAATGGTGACAATAAACAAACTAGTGACGAACAGATCAACTCTGAACATCACAAAACAAGCTACTAAAGTCAGAACAAAACAATAGCAAAATAAAAGCAAACAGAAAAAAACAATGAAAATTACAGGACAATTCAGCTGCATAATTTATTCATGTTGCAATGCATGATGTGAGCCATTGATGCATTCTGATTGGTGGCTCCCATCATGTACTGCAACATTAAGCATTTGTTTGATTGTCACCATTGTTGAGATTCATATGTAGATTCTTGATGTCTGTGTGTGATTTTAAAACTTTCAGATCATTTTAACAATGTTGGAAGTAACTACTGTAGTGAAAAATACATAAAACATGTGGATAATCAGTTTATAATGATGGGTGCCATCATTGAATCAGGTCACTAGTAATTTCATCATCAAATCATAACCAGGGCTGCATTTCCAAAAGCATCTTAAGCCTTACTTAATTGCAGACCAACTGCAACAAATGGTCTGTACGATCAAATTAGGCTTGCAATGCTTTCAGGAAACACAGCCAAAGTCACAGTTTCTTTTGCCACAACACATATGCTTTATAAACACAGAGTTGGAGCAGCCAGAAAAATACTAATGTTAAAAAGGAAAGGGTCAAGAGCCCAACTAAAGCAAACACTGACCACCATAATGGTGACATGAAACGAAACATTCCAAAAAACATTACCATCTAAACTTCTGTTAAATCTAAATAAGACCGTGTGTAGATGTATGACAGAAATAAAGTCAAACTAGTAAAATAATAAGTGCAATAATGGCTCGAAGTCAGTAGTTCTTGTGTTTCTCTTTCCTTCAGTGAGTCTGCTTGTTATCATCAGGTGTCACCACTAATGGCCAATCATCACTTAATTAATCACTTAATTATCTCATTAATTTCAACACTGCTTCAGTGTTAACTTAATTATCTAATTAACTTCAACACTGCTTCAGTGTTAATTTTAACACTCTGTAGAGTGGGACCATATGTGCTCTGAGCAGTGTTGATTTAACACTGGCGTTTTTACTGTGTAGCCACTTATATGTTTTCTTACTTGGCATATGTAACTCTTTAGGTATTTACAACACCACTGTTCACTATATGATTAAAGTGTGAAAATTAATTGTTAGAAAAAGTTTATATTAGTTCAAGTTTGCTCTGTGTGGATGTGTTGTTCTGTTCCAGTGATGTTCTATGACTAAACCTGGAAGGGAAAAGATATCACGTATGGGGTCAAAGCCTGTTCCCCAATGGTATCTGCTGAAGCCTTTGCTGGAGGAATATATACCCCTCGGGTCCCAGCAAGTTTTCACCAAGGTGGTAGGACCAAGCGTTCTATTACACTACTTTGCATACCTTGTTTATTCGTATAGTCTGTCATCCAGATAGTAAATATGCACTTGCTTTTTGCAATTCATCCATTGGGTTATTATGGAATCAAACTAATCAAGACTTCTAGACTTTGACGGGTTCTTCTTATTTGCTTTCATGTTGCTTTTCACATGATTGCTGTATGAGAATTGTATAGACAACTTTGCCTAGGGCCTTGAAGTTCTATCGCACCACATGTAGCCACTTATATGTTTTCTTACTTGGCATATGTAACTCTTTAGGTATTTACAACACCACTGTTCAATATATGATTAAAGTGTGAAAATTAATCCTAAGATGAAGTTTATATTAGTTCAAGTTTGCTCTGTGTGGATGTATTGTTCTGTTCCAGTGATTTTCTTTTACTAAATCTTGAAGGGAAAATATATCACCTATGGGGTCAAAGCCTGTTCCCCAATGGTATCTGCTGAAGCCTGTTCCCCAATGGTATCTGCTAAAGCCTGTTCCCCAATGGTATCTGCTGAAGCCTTTGCTGGAGGCATATATACCCCTCGGGTCCCAGCAAGTTTTCACCAAGGTGGTAGGACCCAGCGATCCATTTTGCCCCTTTGCATACCTTGTTTATTCGTGTAGCCTGCCCTCCGGATAATAAATATGCACTTGCTTTGCAATTCATCCATTGGGTTATCATGGAATCAAACTAATCAAGAGTTCTAGACTTTGACGGGTTCTTCTTATTTGCTTTCATGTTGCTTTTCACATGATTGCTGTATGAGATTTTTATAGACAAATATGCCTAGGGCCTTGAAGTTCTATCACACTACATGTAGCCACTTATGTTTTCTTACTTGGCATATGTAACTCTTTAGGTATGTACAACGATTAAAGTTTGAAAATTAATCCTAAGAAGAAGTTTATATTAGTTCAAGTTTGCTCTGTGTGGATGTATTGTTCTGTTCCAGTGATGTTCTGTGACTAAACCTTGAAGGGAAAAGATATCACGTATGGGGTCAAAGCCTGTTCCCCAATGGTAACTGCTGAAGCCTTTGCTGGAGGAATATATACCCCTCGGGTCCCAGCAAGTTTTCACCAAGGTGGTAGGACCCAGCGTTCTATTACACTACTTTGCATACCTTGTTTATTCGTGTAGTCTGCCATCCAGATAGTAAATATGCACTTGCTTTTTGCAATTCATCCATTGGGTTATTATGGAATCAAACTAATCAAGAGTTCTAGACTTTGACGGGTTCTTCTTATTTGCTTTCATGTTGCTTTTCACATGATTGCTGTATGAGAATTTTATAGACAACTATGCCTAGGGCCTTGAAGTTCTATCACACCACATGTAGCCACTTATATGTTTTCTTACTTGGCATATGTAACTCTTTAGGTATTTACAACGATTAAAGTGTGAAAATTAATTGCAAGAAAAAGTTTATATTAGTTCCAAGTTTGCTCTGTGTGGATGTATTGTTCTGTTCCAGTGATGTTCTATGACTAAACCTTGAAGGGAAAAGATATCACCTATGGGGTCAAAGCCTGTTCCCCAATGGTATCTGCTGAAGCCTTTGCTGGAGGCATACAGTATACCCCTCGGGTCCCAGCAAGTTTTCACCAAGGTGGTAGGACCCAGCGATCCATTTTGCCCCTTTACATACCTTGTTTATTCGTGTAGCCTGCCCTCCAGATAATAAATATGCACTTGCTTTGCAATTCATCCATTTGGTTATTATGGAATCAAACTAATCAAGAGTTCTAGACTTTGACGGGTTCTTCTTATTTGCTTTCATGTTGCTTTTCACATGATTGCTGTATGAGATTTTTATAGACAACTATGCCTAGGGCCTTGAAGTTCTATCACACCACATGTAGCCACTTATATGTTTTCTTACTTGGCATATGTAACTCTTTAGGTATTTACAACACCACTGTTCACTATATGATTAAAGTGTGAAAATTAATTGTTAGAAAAAGTTTATATTAGTTCAAGTTTGCTCTGTGTGGATGTATTGTTCTGTTCCAGTGATGTTCTGTGACTAAACCTTGAAGGGAAAAGATATCACGTATGGGGTCAAAGCCTGTTCCCCAATGGTATCTGCTGAAGCCTTTGCTGGAGGAATATATACCCCTCGGGTCCCAGCAAGTTTTCACCAAGGTGGTAGGACCAAGCGTTCTATTACACTACTTTGCATACCTTGTTTATTCGTGTAGTCTGTCATCCAGATAGTAAATATGCACTTGCTTTTTGCAATTCATCCATTGGGTTATTATGGAATCAAATTAATCAAGAGTTCTAGACTTTGACGGGTTCTTCTTATTTGCTTTCATGTTGCTTTTCACATGATTGCTGTATGAGAATTGTATAGACAACTTTGCCTAGGGCCTTGAAGTTCTATCACACCACATGTAGTCACTTATATGTTTTCTTACTTGGCATATGTAACTCTTTAGGTATTTACAACACCACTGTTCAATATATGATTAAAGTGTGAAAATTAATCCTAAGATGAAGTTTATATTAGTTCAAGTTTGCTCTGTGTGGATGTATTGTTCTGTTCCAGTGATTTTCTTTTACTAAATCTTGAAGGGAAAATATATCACCTATGGGGTCAAAGCCTGTTCCCCAATGGTATCTGCTGAAGCCTGTTCCCCAATGGTATCTGCTAAAGCCTGTTCCCCAATGGTATCTGCTGAAGCCTTTGCTGGAGGCATATATACCCCTCGGGTCCCAGCAAGTTTTCACCAAGGTGGTAGGACCCAGCGATCCATTTTGCCCCTTTGCATACCTTGTTTATTCGTGTAGCCTGCCCTCCGGATAATAAATATGCACTTGCTTTGCAATTCATCCATTGGGTTATCATGGAATCAAACTAATCAAGAGTTCTAGACTTTGACGGGTTCTTCTTATTTGCTTTCATGTTGCTTTTCACATGATTGCTGTATGAGATTTTTATAGACAACTATGCCTAGGGCCTTGAAGTTCTATCACACCACATGTAGCCACTTATGTTTTCTTACTTGGCATATGTAACTCTTTAGGTATGTACAACGATTAAAGTTTGAAAATTAATCCTAAGAAGAAGTTTATATTAGTTCAAGTTTGCTCTGTGTGGATGTATTGTTCTGTTCCAGTGATGTTCTGTGACTAAACCTTGAAGGGAAAAGATATCACGTATGGGGTCAAAGCCTGTTCCCCAATGGTAACTGCTGAAGCCTTTGCTGGAGGAATATATACCCCTCGGGTCCCAGCAAGTTTTCACCAAGGTGGTAGGACCCAGCGTTCTATTACACTACTTTGCATACCTTGTTTATTCGTGTAGTCTGCCATCCAGATAGTAAATATGCACTTGCTTTTTGCAATTCATCCATTGGGTTATTATGGAATCAAACTAATCAAGAGTTCTAGACTTTGACGGGTTCTTCTTATTTGCTTTCATGTTGCTTTTCACATGATTGCTGTATGAGAATTTTATAGACAACTATGCCTAGGGCCTTGAAGTTCTATCACACCACATGTAGCCACTTATATGTTTTCTTACTTGGCATATGTAACTCTTTAGGTATTTACAACGATTAAAGTGTGAAAATTAATTGCAAGAAAAAGTTTATATTAGTTCCAAGTTTGCTCTGTGTGGATGTATTGTTCTGTTCCAGTGATGTTCTATGACTAAACCTTGAAGGGAAAAGATATCACCTATGGGGTCAAAGCCTGTTCCCCAATGGTATCTGCTGAAGCCTTTGCTGGAGGCATATATACCCCTCGGGTCCCAGCAAGTTTTCACCAAGGTGGTAGGACCCAGCGATCCATTTTGCCCCTTTACATACCTTGTTTATTCGTGTAGCCTGCCCTCCAGATAATAAATATGCACTTGCTTTGCAATTCATCCATTTGGTTATTATGGAATCAAACTAATCAAGAGTTCTAGACTTTGACGGGTTCTTCTTATTTGCTTTCATGTTGCTTTTCACATGATTGCTGTATGAGAATTTTATAGACAACTTTGCCTAGGGCCTTGAAGTTCTATCACACCACATGTAGCCACTTATATGTTTTCTTACTTGGCATATGTAACTCTTTAGGTATTTACAACACCACTGTTCAATATATGATTAAAGTGTGAAAATTAATCCTAAGATGAAGTTTATATTAGTTCAAGTTTGCTCTGTGTGGATGTATTGTTCTGTTCCAGTGATTTTCTTTTACTAAATCTTGAAGGGAAAATATATCACCTATGGGGTCAAAGCCTGTTCCCCAATGGTATCTGTTGAAGCCTTTGCTGGAGGAATATATACCCCTCGGGTCCCAGCAAGTTTTCACCAAGGTGGTAGGACCAAGCGTTCTATTACACTACTTTGCATACCTTGTTTATTCGTGTAGTCTGTCATCCAGATAGTAAATATGCACTTGCTTTTTGCAATTCATCCATTGGGTTATTATGGAATCAAACTAATCAAGAGTTCTAGACTTTGACGGGTTCTTCTTATTTGCTTTCATGTTGCTTTTCACATGATTGCTGTATGAGAATTGTATAGACAACTTTGCCTAGGGCCTTGAAGTTCTATCACACCACATGTAGCCACTTATAGGTTTTCTTACTTGGCATATGTAACTCTTTAGGTATTTACAACACCACTGTTCAATATATGATTAAAGTGTGAAAATTAATCCTAAGATGAAGTTTATATTAGTTCAAGTTTGCTCTGTGTGGATGTATTGTTCTGTTCCAGTGATTTTCTTTTACTAAATCTTGAAGGGAAAATATATCACCTATGGGGTCAAAGCCTGTTCCCCAATGGTATCTGCTGAAGCCTGTTCCCCAATGGTATCTGCTAAAGCCTGTTCCCCAATGGTATCTGCTGAAGCCTTTGCTGGAGGCATATATACCCCTCGGGTCCCAGCAAGTTTTCACCAAGGTGGTAGGACCCAGCGATCCATTTTGCCCCTTTGCATACCTTGTTTATTCGTGTAGCCTGCCCTCCGGATAATAAATATGCACTTGCTTTGCAATTCATCCATTGGGTTATCATGGAATCAAACTAATCAAGAGTTCTAGACTTTGACGGGTTCTTCTTATTTGCTTTCATGTTGCTTTTCACATGATTGCTGTATGAGATTTTTATAGACAACTATGCCTAGGGCCTTGAAGTTCTATCACACCACATGTAGCCACTTATGTTTTCTTACTTGGCATATGTAACTCTTTAGGTATGTACAACGATTAAAGTTTGAAAATTAATCCTAAGAAGAAGTTTATATTAGTTCAAGTTTGCTCTGTGTGGATGTATTGTTCTGTTCCAGTGATGTTCTGTGACTAAACCTTGAAGGGAAAAGATATCACGTATGGGGTCAAAGCCTGTTCCCCAATGGTAACTGCTGAAGCCTTTGCTGGAGGAATATATACCCCTCGGGTCCCAGCAAGTTTTCACCAAGGTGGTAGGACCCAGCGTTCTATTACACTACTTTGCATACCTTGTTTATACGTGTAGTCTGCCATCCAGATAGTAAATATGCACTTGCTTTTTGCAATTCATCCATTGGGTTATTATGGAATCAAACTAATCAAGAGTTCTAGACTTTGACGGGTTCTTCTTATTTGCTTTCATGTTGCTTTTCACATGATTGCTGTATGAGAATTTTATAGACAACTATGCCTAGGGCCTTGAAGTTCTATCACACCACATGTAGCCACTTATATGTTTTCTTACTTGGCATATGTAACTCTTTAGGTATTTACAACGATTAAAGTGTGAAAATTAATTGCAAGAAAAAGTTTATATTAGTTCCAAGTTTGCTCTGTGTGGATGTATTGTTCTGTTCCAGTGATGTTCTATGACTAAACCTGGAAGGGAAAAGATATCACCTATGGGGTCAAAGCCTGTTCCCCAATGTTATCTGCTGAAGCCTTTGCTGGAGGCATACAGTATACCCCTCGGGTCCCAGCAAGTTTTCACCAAGGTGGTAGGACCCAGCGATCCATTTTGCCCCTTTACATACCTTGTTTATTCGTGTAGCCTGCCCTCCAGATAATAAATATGCACTTGCTTTGCAATTCATCCATTTGGTTATTATGGAATCAAACTAATCAAGAGTTCTAGACTTTGACGGGTTCTTCTTATTTGCTTTCATGTTGCTTTTCACATGATTGCTGTATGAGATTTTTATAGACAACTATGCCTAGGGCCTTGAAGTTCTATCACACCACATGTAGCCACTTATATGTTTTCTTACTTGGCATATGTAACTCTTTAGGTATTTACAACACCACTGTTCACTAAATGATTAAAGTGTGAAAATTAATTGTTAGAAAAAGTTTATATTAGTTCAAGTTTGCTCTGTGTGGATGTGTTGTTCTGTTCCAGTGATGTTCTATGACTAAACCTGGAAGGGAAAAGATATCACGTATGGGGTCAAAGCCTGTTCCCCAATGGTATCTGCTGAAGCCTTTGCTGGAGGAATATATACCCCTCGGGTCCCAGCAAGTTTTCACCAAGGTGGTAGGACCAAGCGTTCTATTACACTACTTTGCATACCTTGTTTATTCGTGTAGTCTGTCATCCAGATAGTAAATATGCACTTGCTTTTTGCAATTCATCCATTGGGTTATTATGGAATCAAACTAATCAAGAGCTCTAGACTTTGACGGGTTCTTCTTATTTGCTTTCATGTTGCTTGTAGCGTTTATACGCCCACGTATAAATATAATTAATTATTATTCATAACGAATTATGATCAATAATTAATAATTTAATTATTTTCAAAATTTACTGTAACAGAATCAATAATATGATCATTTATCAGTTCATCCAATGAACAGAAGGCATAAACAATTATTAACTCTAGGAAATATAATATCTTCCTGGCCAAGAAAGAATAACCCCCTAACAGTAAATTAAGAAATAGGGTAAAAGCATAGGTAACTTTTGATCGAAGTTCAAGACAATAAATCTGATAAGCACATACACAAGCAATATCTTTTCAAATACAAACCATACTTTATTGATTATATACTAACTCATAACTAACACAAACAAGACTCTATTGATTATCCTAACAACTAACACAAACACACGCGCACGCATACACACACATTCATACAGGTTGCAGGAAGGAAGAGAGTAATAAAGAAAGAAATACAAACAGAAGAATGAGTTTGGGAAGAATGGGTTTAAGGGTAAGAGGAAGGAAATTCCGAATTTCTATATGCACTTGTAAGACATGACCTGAACGAACCATCAATCATTAATTTAACCCTTCTATCGTTTCTTAGACAGGTTATTACATTTATCAAAACACCAGTTAAGATTTTAGTCTGGAGGTAGTCTACTTGCGTCTTTGCTTTTGCGTTCCTTTTGGGAATTCCTTTGGTCAGCGTCAGGGTTCGTTCGTTGGTTATAGTCTCCTCGTGCCTGGATAGATGGGGCGAGGACCAGTCACGTGTGGCTGGCGGTCGCGGATGGTTGATGCGTCTTTGAAGTTGAAAGCGTGCGTTGCAGCCGTGAATCGTGGAACGAAACTTTGCAGCAAAACTTAACTTAAAACCGAGACTTTCAATCGGAAAAGAAGAATAACACAAAAGAAAGAAAGAAAATAAGATACGGAAAGGAGCTAGATGACTGGAAATTGAATCTAACCCATATCTGATATTAATTTGGGTTGATCTGCTCGTCTGTTAACGTTACATGGTTACTAAAACCATCGTCTGCCGTCTCCGTCTTTGTTCTGCACTCGTTGAGAGCTCTTCTGTATCAGAACATTTTGAACGAACTAACTTTTGGACTCCCGAGAGCGAACTCGGAGAGAGAGCCTTTTAGAGCAGCGAGAGAGAGAACTTAGAGAGAGCAGCGAGTTTTAACTAAAAGTTTTTGTCCCCCCCTCTTGAAGAGATCGGACCAATTAGACACTGTTCTTTGTTTTCACAGTCATAAATCATGTATTCCCTGAAGGGGTTTTCTAATGAAACTAAAAGACCAGATGCAGTTTAGGCATGATTTCGAATTATCAGAATATGAACATTTTTAAAGATTTAATTCCCGTCATCTTGCTATTTGTGTTCGTAAGATAGCATTGATATGAAACAGTACACACTTCACACATTCACACGTCTAATAATTATAATTATAACAATTACATGAATTATATGGGATCAAAGCATATTAAACGGACACATATATATCGTAGAAACACATAGAATGATGTATGATGTTTTTAAGTCCGTTGAAAATTGTTCTTGAATGAGTTTTATGGATCTTGATAGGTAAAGTCTTTTTGGTGTGCAAAGTTTAGACATTCCAATCTGAGGTCATGGATAGTTCTTGCTGAAGAGAGGTTTTGTTCATCTCTCATGGGACCAAGATGGGGTCCGTTGGCCGCAGGGGTCAGCAGTACCATTTTCTGAACTGATCCGTCTTGCAAAACTATCAAACGTTGACCAGTTTTTCCTTAAGTTAACCAATAAAAATGTCTTTGGTAAGCAGACTTTCTGGAGACTGGATGATTTATGGCTCTGGTTCGTGAGGACTCTTGTGAGACCTTGGTCTCTGTCTTTCTCTTAACCAATCAGTAATTTCGGCAACAAAGATAGTATTGACCAGTTATTTCGTTAGTGCTGGGGGTCAGTTTTAAACAGCCCGACTGGTTGGCGCCTGGCCCCGATGACAAGATGGATGAGGATCATGAGACGTTCTGAACAAGTCTCCCCCCCCCCCTCATTCATCGAGAAGCAGAGAATTTGAATTAATATTCAAAAAGAAGATTAGTTGGTGGTTGGTTCCTTCTCATTGTTGTTACATATCCCCCCTTCGGTCACTGATGGGTTGAGTAGAAGGCATCGGTGAACGCTGGAGAAATGAGTAGAGGAAGCAAACACAAACAGCAAACAACAAGACAACACCTCCATGACTGGTCACTTTACTGGTGCAGGGCATTAGATTACCTAGGCATAAACAGGTTCACTCTCTCAATATAGTTAATCACGTTGAATAAAGTTTAGTTCAATTTTAGGACGTTATCCTAATTTATTTTGGGATGGTGATTAATCAATTTTGTGACTAAATTTGATTGGTTTGTTTTCTTCTCTTCTAAATCGTTCTAGGCTTGGACCAATTTACCTTTCAATTTGTGATACGAATGATGCAGGGAGTTCTCTGGCTCACATTCGTTTTAAGGTGACTTGCAAATATTAGGCGTGGTGTGTCAATCCTATTATTGTGACCTTGACCCTTATGGGGTGGACAGGCCTTTTACCTAATAAAAGAAGGAAAGGAAGGAAGGAAGAGGTAAAACAAAACAAAGCAGTTGAGTGTTTCTCCGGATATGACTTGTAACTACTGTTGCACAGCTAAGGTGTCAGGGATCATGATGTAATGAGAGGTGTTCTCAGGTGTACTTGTTGGATGGGTAGTTACCATGTTTCTTATGGTAAGTGTAGCTAAGTTGTTAAGCTAGTTTCTGAAGTTAGTTTCTATCTGTGGGGGAAAACATGTTTGTTGCATGTTTTGCATGGCAGAGGTGGTTAACTTCTGTATGTTAGTGAGTATGTTAGGGGTGTTGTGTAGTACATGTATGTAGGTATGCATGTATGTATGTATGTATGTATGGTCAGATCTGTTTCAGTCTGTTTCGCTCCCCCCTTTGCTTGATGGCTGAGCTTTGATGAGCTTGTTGCCTCTTTGCCTTGGGAAAGGGATCTTCTGTGATCTGCTGGGGTCAAACCAGTAAGGCAGGAAGTTCTCTGGCAGACATTGGGAGGCAGTTTGGCATGGCTGCGTGAAGCTGTGGTGCAAAACTTTTGTCTCCGTGGTTGCATTCCTCCGATGATGCCTTCTGGTTGTAACAGACTTTCTGACCTTCTGTGCTTACTGTTGTTGCTGTAGCACACACATGGTTCTTGGGTTTGGAGCTCGTTTGGTGGTTTCTTTATGAGTGGTAGCCAGGATGGTGTTTTCTGGTACCTCAGTGGTTGACTGTGAGAGACCACTTTGTTCTGTGTTGCTGTAGAACAAGTGGTTGTCATCTTCGTTATGAAGGTGTATCAGATGAATCGGTGGTCTCCCGTTCCATCCTGTTTTCTAGGAACACTTCCAGTCGCCTCATTAGTTGCTCCATGTCTTCTGAGGTTAAACTGTCTTGTTCTTGGGCATACTCAGTGCTGTGCTTAACTGAGTGGTGCCGAGGTGGGTTTCCTGAGAAGCGTGGCTGGTCCCATGACTTTTCCATGCGTTTGGTGTGGTAGCTGTCATCGGCATGGGAATCACGTTCTCTGTGCTTCTTACGAAGAACTGTGGTGTTGTCGTGCCACTGGTTGTCTTCCAGTGCAAGGCTTGTGTCTTGGCTGAAGGAGTTTGAAACTGTGGATGTTTTCAAACCTTTCTTTGAGGACATCTTCTGTTTGATGTGGGCCTTGTGTGTCAGGTCACGCAGCTGTTGAATTGTCATTGTGTCTGCGCAGGCCTCGAGACCAAGATAATGACTCAATCCGGGGTGCAGATTTCTCAGGAAGAGGTTTTTGAAGTTCACATCCTCTTCATGTTCAGGTGAGTTATGTGCACCAAAGAAGGCTTGTCGAAAACGGTGGTAGTAGGCTTGAGGAGTCTCTTGCCGACCTTGTTTAGTTTCCAAAGCGATTAACACACCATGTTCCGACTCTGGGCCTGTGAATTCTTTAATCAGTGTCTCACATAGCAGCTGGTAGTTTGACTTGACATGAGCAGGTTGTCGGTCTAGGAAGCTTCGTACCTTTGGAGTGGATGTTGATCTGAGGAGGTAGAACCTGTCTCTGTCAGTCACATGTGGTCTTACCTCTAGGTGGAAGTTGATATCTCGGATGTGGGACTGGATGTCCGGGCATTCCGTGGAGTTCGGGTTGAACTGAGTGATATTCTTAACCAGCTTGTTGAGATCTTTAAAGGTCATCCCCTGTGCAGCTCTGGAGTCTGCCTGGATGAGTTCTCGTTGCTTGTTGGCAGTGAACGGTTCTGTGGTGAAGGCTGGTGATGTTTTGGGTTGTGGCCATTCACCTTTCCTGTTGTATGGCAGTTCTTGGATGGAGGACTCTGTTCTGCTCAGCAGTGGTGATGCTGAGGGAGGTCTCTCCCTTCTTGGCTCTGGTTTCTGTTGGAAAATGTGCTGGAGTTCATCTCTGACCGCGTAGAGCTCGTCGTTGGCGTCATCTCGCTGTTGGGTCAGATGGTCAATGTCAGCACTGCACCTTTCCAGGTGGGCTTTCAGAGCATTAATTTCAGAGTTCTTATCTTTAATGTCAGCTTTAGCTTTCTCTAGCTGATGTTCAGTAACCTGGAGTTGGTTTACCAGGTGTGTCTGGACAGTCGTTAATTCTTGTTTGTCACGTTCAGTGACTGCAAGGGCTTCTTGGAGCTTGTCAACTTGTTTCTTTGTTTCTTGCTCCACTTCGTCAGGCACTTGAGCTTTCGCTTTGAGCTGGTCTGTGCAGCGTTGAGTGTGCATCAGCTCTCTCAGGAACTCAGCAGTCTGACGCTTGAAGTCGTCCTGGACTTTCACTTCCAGCTTGTCCATGCGGCTTTGAGCACGTGTCAGCTCCTCCTGAAGGTGGGTGATGTGCTTGTCGCTTAGTGTCAGCTGGGCTGTGAAGGCATTGCTTAGGGAACAGATGATCTTGGTTAGTTCCACGTGGTTGTGGTTCTGATTCTGGCTTGAATCATGTGTCAGGAGTCTTCTCAGAATTATGATTATTATTAAAAATAATAACAGTTCAATTGTCTTTGGTGTGAGGCAGTCTGTGATGCCTCTGAGCCAGGCGTCCACGTCAGTGGGGTTCGTCGTCCACGGCATGTTGGCACGCTGGGGTGAAGAGACTGACACAGATCTGTGTGGGGTGTAAGCCTGTATGGTTGAACAGCTAAGTGTCGTTTCAGTGACTGTACAACAATAGTGAAGTGTTGTAATGTCTAAGTGTTGGTCTCAGTGTAGACAGGTAGGTTAGTGATGTGGAAACTTTGTCACTCAACTAAGTGAGGGAAAGAGAGAAAAAGGTTAAAACAAATCTCAATTGAAATGTTTTTTTTTTCAATGGGAGAAATATTTTTTTATAAATATTTTCTATCAATGAAAAGCTGGTTTAAACTCGTGCTGTGAGGACTATGTCACTCACTGAGTAAGGGAAAAAGAGAGAGAGGTTAAAACTAATGTCAATAAAACAAGAAAGAAAATTCTTAAGTGGGAGAAATATTATTTTTCTCATAAATGCTTCCTATAGGTGAGAATCTGTTTCCAGAAAGGTAAACAATATTATTGTTTATGTTTACAAGGAAAAATAATACAATAATAATGCTGATACCTTTTTCCGAGCATTACAGGATTGACACCACACACCGTCAGTTGGACCGCTTACAGCTGGGATGCTATGAAGGCGACGGTTGCTCAACACTTGTCTCTGTTAATTGATCTTGGACAAGATGTTAAATTGTAAATTGTGTTTACAAAGACAGAGAGAGTATGGAGAACAAGAGAGGGTTTGATTACAAATCAAATACCTAATAATTGTTTTCTTTGGGAAGATTATCTTTTTCTTTCTTTAGACTCGATTGATGGTTCTTCCAGGTTTGTTTCCTACAAATGTGAAGGATGGGAAAGCAGGACAGAACAGGAAGGATGTAAGAAGGAAAGGAGGGAAGGAGATTGGATCCACAAATGGCTCTGGAGCCTTTGTCGAACTACGAGTATAGAATTGATAGTTGCCAACAACTAACATTCAAAAATAAAACTTTGTAAGAGAGGGTTATCTCTGATTTATTTTAAACTTGTAGTGAGATGCCAATGTCTCCTATTGAGGCTCAGGTGTTTCACTCCCAAGCTAGGAATCAAAAGAGAAATTTAGAAATTAGGAAAATTATGAAATTAGATTTATTAAAAATAAATCTAGAAATCATTAGAAATTACCTGTTTAGAAAAATAAAACTTAAATATTGATTTAATATTTCCCTTTTTTAAATCAAATTAGAATTTGGCAATTAATAATCATAAACCAGTATTTTCTTTTCAAGTAAAATGCAGGTAAATGAAATTAATAATTGTGAACCGAAATTTCCTTTTCACAGAAAAATATGGGTAAAGTATGAGACAGGTAAAATAGGAAAGAAGAAAAACCCAACAGGTGTAACAGGTGTTTAAATGGTTAAATCACTTTAACGTTGTTCAAACAGACACGGTATTTAACCACTGATGTTAATACTAATGACAAACGTAGATAATGCTTAAGGCTTTAGCATATAGGTTAGGCCTCAATGTAAACAACTACTTAGCTTAGCTTTAGCTTAGCTTAGCCACAAATGGGTTTTGTTTCAGTTTGTTTACACTGTGGCGTTGGTCAGAGTTCACCCGGAAGCGTTGGTTAAGACTTCCGTGTCACGATTGTAACTATGGCGACAAAACAAACGATAGTGGGCAAACAGTGAATTGCAGTTTGTAAACAGTAATGCATGCTACATGAAATGTCGGCGCATTTCAACAATGTTCAAAGAAATATGCACGTACAGTTGATAATATTATGTGAAATGACGGCGCATTTCAAACTGTACAAATGGGACACCACTCGTAGCTGTTTTTACGACGTGGGGCTTCACTCAGTTTGTTAGGAGTGAGATTAACTTTAAAGGGCAGCTTTGTGCTGTAATAGATGGAACAATTATAGCGATCTCTGTGGATCGTCTCTGTGCAATTTTATCTGAGCACACGAAGACAACAGGGTTTTTAACTGTTGGTTGAGTTTCAACGTCAAGCTTTACTTGAATACAACTTTAAATAATTCCTATTCAACTACACTCGGACATACGCAGTGTTTACACGAGAATTAATTGAACAGACACAGATAAGCTTATCGTTTATCACGGGAATTGCCGTGGGACACGCACGGACAACCTGAGAAATAAAGACTAATCTGTGAGGAGAATATTCGTCCCAGTGGAACACGCACTGAGTGACGATCAGATAAATAAGGACTAACGTTCACGTTAGACGAGGGACACGCTCGTCCGTCCTTTACATGGTTATTTTAATTACTGCAGTTTTAATTTCATTCAGCTCTCTGACTGATACAAACACACATAAGTTACAGCTTTGAAAGACGCTGGAACACGCAGACGTCAGTACGCTATAATCAAAGTATTTCAGAGATTGAGGGACACGCTCAATCCTTACCTTATCATTGTGTGAGATTTTATATCTTGGGTTATTTTACTGCAGTTTAAAATAAAATAACACGGGAAGGGAGGCAGACTAGGCTAGAGTAGCAGCTCAAGCAGCAGACATCCATTCAAACAGCGGCGCGCGCTGCATACGTCATACACAGACCCTCAGAGGTTCGGATCTCTCATCCGCATGAAAATGAAAATATAAATTACTTCGTATATGCTTACAATTTAGGTTAAACTGCCCGCATTCTCCACCATAAATAATGTAGCGTTTATACGCCCACGTATAAATATAATTAATTATTATTCATAACGAATTATGATCAATAATTAATAATTTAATTATTTTCAAAATTTACTGTAACAGAATCAATAATATGATCATTTATCAGTTCATCCAATGAACAGAAGGCATAAACAATTATTAACTCTAGGAAATATAATATCTTCCTGGCCAAGAAAGAATAACCCCCTAACAGTAAATTAAGAAATAGGGTAAAAGCATAGGTAACTTTTGATCGAAGTTCAAGACAATAAATCTGATAAGCACATACACAAGCAATATCTTTTCAAATACAAACCATACTTTATTGATTATATACTAACTCATAACTAACACAAACAAGACTCTATTGATTATCCTAACAACTAACACAAACACACGCGCACGCATACACACACATTCATACAGGTTGCAGGAAGGAAGAGAGTAATAAAGAAAGAAATACAAACAGAAGAATGAGTTTGGGAAGAATGGGTTTAAGGGTAAGAGGAAGGAAATTCCGAATTTCTATATGCACTTGTAAGACATGACCTGAACGAACCATCAATCATTAATTTAACCCTTCTATCGTTTCTTAGACAGGTTATTACATTTATCAAAACACCAGTTAAGATTTTAGTCTGGAGGTAGTCTACTTGCGTCTTTGCTTTTGCGTTCCTTTTGGGAATTCCTTTGGTCAGCGTCAGGGTTCGTTCGTTGGTTATAGTCTCCTCGTGCCTGGATAGATGGGGCGAGGACCAGTCACGTGTGGCTGGCGGTCGCGGATGGTTGATGCGTCTTTGAAGTTGAAAGCGTGCGTTGCAGCCGTGAATCGTGGAACGAAACTTTGCAGCAAAACTTAACTTAAAACCGAGACTTTCAATCGGAAAAGAAGAATAACACAAAAGAAAGAAAGAAAATAAGATACGGAAAGGAGCTAGATGACTGGAAATTGAATCTAACCCATATCTGATATTAATTTGGGTTGATCTGCTCGTCTGTTAACGTTACATGGTTACTAAAACCATCGTCTGCCGTCTCCGTCTTTGTTCTGCACTCGTTGAGAGCTCTTCTGTATCAGAACATTTTGAACGAACTAACTTTTGGACTCCCGAGAGCGAACTCGGAGAGAGAGCCTTTTAGAGCAGCGAGAGAGAGAACTTAGAGAGAGCAGCGAGTTTTAACTAAAAGTTTTTGTCCCCCCCTCTTGAAGAGATCGGACCAATTAGACACTGTTCTTTGTTTTCACAGTCATAAATCATGTATTCCCTGAAGGGGTTTTCTAATGAAACTAAAAGACCAGATGCAGTTTAGGCATGATTTCGAATTATCAGAATATGAACATTTTTAAAGATTTAATTCCCGTCATCTTGCTATTTGTGTTCGTAAGATAGCATTGATATGAAACAGTACACACTTCACACATTCACACGTCTAATAATTATAATTATAACAATTACATGAATTATATGGGATCAAAGCATATTAAACGGACACATATATATCGTAGAAACACATAGAATGATGTATGATGTTTTTAAGTCCGTTGAAAATTGTTCTTGAATGAGTTTTATGGATCTTGATAGGTAAAGTCTTTTTGGTGTGCAAAGTTTAGACATTCCAATCTGAGGTCATGGATAGTTCTTGCTGAAGAGAGGTTTTGTTCATCTCTCATGGGACCAAGATGGGGTCCATTGGCCGCAGGGGTCAGCAGTACCATTTTCTGAACTGATCCGTCTTGCAAAACTATCAAACGTTGACCAGTTTTTCCTTAAGTTAACCAATAAAAATGTCTTTGGTAAGCAGACTTTCTGGAGACTGGATGATTTATGGCTCTGGTTCGTGAGGACTCTTGTGAGACCTTGGTCTCTGTCTTTCTCTTAACCAATCAGTAATTTCGGCAACAAAGATAGTATTGACCAGTTATTTCGTTAGTGCTGGGGGTCAGTTTTAAACAGCCCGACTGGTTGGCGCCTGGCCCCGATGACAAGATGGATGAGGATCATGAGACGTTCTGAACAAGTCTCCCCCCCCCCCTCATTCATCGAGAAGCAGAGAATTTGAATTAATATTCAAAAAGAAGATTAGTTGGTGGTTGGTTCCTTCTCATTGTTGTTACATGCTTTTCACATGATTGCTGTATGAGAATTGTATAGACAACTTTGCCTAGGGCCTTGAAGTTCTATCACACCACATGTAGCCACTTATATGTTTTCTTACTTGGCATATGTAACTCTTTAGGTATTTACAACACCACTGTTCAATATATGATTAAAGTGTGAAAATTAATCCTAAGATGAAGTTTATATTAGTTCAAGTTTGCTCTGTGTGGATGTATTGTTCTGTTCCAGTGATTTTCTTTTACTAAATCTTGAAGGGAAAATATATCACCTATGGGGTCAAAGCCTGTTCCCCAATGGTATCTGCTAAAGCCTGTTCCCCAATGGTATCTGCTGAAGCCTTTGCTGGAGGCATATATACCCCTCGGGTCCCAGCAAGTTTTCACCAAGGTGGTAGGACCCAGCGATCCATTTTGCCCCTTTGCATACCTTGTTTATTCGTGTAGCCTGCCCTCCGGATAATAAATATGCACTTGCTTTGCAATTCATCCATTGGGTTATCATGGAATCAAACTAATCAAGAGTTCTAGACTTTGACGGGTTCTTCTTATTTGCTTTCATGTTGCTTTTCACATGATTGCTGTATGAGATTTTTATAGACAACTATGCCTAGGGCCTTGAAGTTCTATCACACCACATGTAGCCACTTATGTTTTCTTACTTGGCATATGTAACTCTTTAGGTATGTACAACGATTAAAGTTTGAAAATTAATCCTAAGAAGAAGTTTATATTAGTTCAAGTTTGCTCTGTGTGGATGTATTGTTCTGTTCCAGTGATGTTCTGTGACTAAACCTTGAAGGGAAAAGATATCACGTATGGGGTCAAAGCCTGTTCCCCAATGGTAACTGCTGAAGCCTTTGCTGGAGGAATATATACCCCTCGGGTCCCAGCAAGTTTTCACCAAGGTGGTAGGACCCAGCGTTCTATTACATTACTTTGCATACCTTGTTTATTCGTGTAGTCTGCCATCCAGATAGTAAATATGCACTTGCTTTTTGCAATTCATCCATTGGGTTATTATGGAATCAAACTAATCAAGAGTTCTAGACTTTGACGGGTTCTTCTTATTTGCTTTCATGTTGCTTTTCACATGATTGCTGTATGAGAATTTTATAGACAACTATGCCTAGGGCCTTGAAGTTCTATCCCACCACATGTAGCCACTTATATGTTTTCTTACTTGGCATATGTAACTCTTTAGGTATTTACAACGATTAAAGTGTGAAAATTAATTGCAAGAAAAAGTTTATATTAGTTCCAAGTTTGCTCTGTGTGGATGTATTGTTCTGTTCCAGTGATGTTCTATGACTAAACCTTGAAGGGAAAAGATATCACCTATGGGGTCAAAGCCTGTTCCCCAATGGTATCTGCTGAAGCCTTTGCTGGAGGCATATATACCCCTCGGGTCCCAGCAAGTTTTCACCAAGGTGGTAGGACCCAGCGATCCATTTTGCCCCTTTGCATACCTTGTTTATTCGTGTAGCCTGCCCTCCGGATAATAAATATGCACTTGCTTTGCAATTCATCCATTGGGTTATCATGGAATCAAACTAATCAAGAGTTCTAGACTTTGACGGGTTCTTCTTATTTGCTTTCATGTTGCTTTTCACATGATTGCTGTATGAGAATTTTATAGACAACTTTGCCTAGGGCCTTGAAGTTCTATCACACCACATGTAGCCACTTATATGTTTTCTTACTTGGCATATGTAACTCTTTAGGTATTTACAACACCACTGTTCACTATATGATTAAAGTGTGAAAATTAATTGTTAGAAAAAGTTTATATTAGTTCAAGTTTGCTCTGTGTGGATGTGTTGTTCTGTTCCAGTGATGTTCTATGACTAAACCTGGAAGGGAAAACATATCACGTATGGGGTCAAAGCCTGTTCCCCAATGGTATCTGCTGAAGCCTTTGCTGGAGGAATATATACCCCTCGGGTCCCAGCAAGTTTTCACCAAGGTGGTAGGACCAAGCGTTCTATTACACTACTTTGCATACCTTGTTTATTCGTGTAGTTTGTCATCCAGATAGTAAATATGCACTTGCTTTTTGCAATTCATCCATTGGGTTATTATGGAATCAAACTAATCAAGAGTTCTAGACTTTGACGGGTTCTTCTTATTTGCTTTCATGTTGCTTTTCACATGATTGCTGTATGAGAATTGTATAGACAACTTTGCCTAGGGCCTTGAAGTTCTATTACACCACATGTAGCCACTTATATGTTTTCTTACTTGGCATATGTAACTCTTTAGGTATTTACAACACCACTGTTCAATATATGATTAAAGTGTGAAAATTAATCCTAAGATGAAGTTTATATTAGTTCAAGTTTGCTCTGTGTGGATGTATTGTTCTGTTCCAGTGATTTTCTTTTACTAAATCTTGAAGGGAAAATATATCACCTATGGGGTCAAAGCCTGTTCCCCAATGGTATCTGCTGAAGCCTGTTCCCCAATGGTATCTGCTAAAGCCTGTTCCCCAATGGTATCTGCTGAAGCCTTTGCTGGAGGCATATATACCCCTCGGGTCCCAGCAAGTTTTCACCAAGGTGGTAGGACCCAGCGATCCATTTTGCCCCTTTACATACCTTGTTTATTCGTGTAGCCTGCCCTCCGGATAATAAATATGCACTTGCTTTGCAATTCATCCATTTGGTTATTATGGAATCAAACTAATCAAGAGTTCTAGACTTTGACGGGTTCTTCTTATTTGCTTTCATGTTGCTTTTCACATGATTGCTGTATGAGATTTTTATAGACAACTATGCCTAGGGCCTTGAAGTTCTATCACACCACATGTAGCCACTTATATGTTTTCTTACTTGGCATATGTAACTCTTCAGGTATTTACAACGATTAAAGTGTGAAAATTAATTGCAAGAAAAAGTTTATATTAGTTCCAAGTTTGCTCTGTGTGGATGTATTGTTCTGTTCCAGTGATGTTCTATGACTAAACCTGGAAGGGAAAATATATCACGTATGGGGTCAAAGCCTGTTCCCCAATGGTATCTGCTGAAGCCTTTGCTGGAGGCATACAGTATACCCCTCGGGTCCCAGCAAGTTTTCACCAAGGTGGTAGGACCCAGCGATCCATTTTGCCCCTTTACATACCTTGTTTATTCGTGTAGCCTGCCCTCCAGATAATAAATATGCACTTGCTTTGCAATTCATCCATTTGGTTATTATGGAATCAAACTAATCAAGAGTTCTAGACTTTGACGGGTTCTTCTTATTTGCTTTCATGTTGCTTTTCACATGATTGCTGTATGAGATTTTTATAGACAACTATGCCTAGGGCCTTGAAGTTCTATCACACCACATGTAGCCACTTATATGTTTTCTTACTTGGCATATGTAACTCTTTAGGTATTTACAACACCACTGTTCACTATATGATTAAAGTGTGAAAATTAATTGTTAGAAAAAGTTTATATTAGTTCAAGTTTGCTCTGTGTGGATGTGTTGTTCTGTTCCAGTGATGTTCTATGACTAAACCTGGAAGGGAAAATATATCACGTATGGGGTCAAAGCCTGTTCCCCAATGGTATCTGCTGAAGCCTTTGCTGGAGGAATATATACCCCTCGGGTCCCAGCAAGTTTTCACCAAGGTGGTAGGACCAAGCGTTCTATTACACTACTTTGCATACCTTGTTTATTCGTGTAGTCTGTCATCCAGATAGTAAATATGCACTTGCTTTTTGCAATTCATCCATTGGGTTATTATGGAATCAAACTAATCAAGAGCTCTAGACTTTGACGGGTTCTTCTTATTTGCTTTCATGTTGCTTTTCACATGATTGCTGTATGAGAATTGTATAGACAACTTTGCCTAGGGCCTTGAAGTTCTATCACACCACATGTAGCCACTTATATGTTTTCTTACTTGGCATATGTAACTCTTTAGGTATTTACAACACCACTGTTCAATATATGATTAAAGTGTGAAAATTAATCCTAAGATGAAGTTTATATTAGTTCAAGTTTGCTCTGTGTGGATGTATTGTTCTGTTCCAGTGATTTTCTTTTACTAAATCTTGAAGGAAAAAATATCACCTATGGGGTCAAAGCCTGTTCCCCAATGGTATCTGCTGAAGCCTGTTCCCCAATGGTATCTGCTGAAGCCTTTGCTGGAGGCATATATACCCCTCGGGTCCCAGCAAGTTTTCACCAAGGTGGTAGGACCCAGCGATCCATTTTGCCCCTTTGCATACCTTGTTTATTCGTGTAGCCTGCCCTCCGGATAATAAATATGCACTTGCTTTGCAATTCATCCATTGGGTTATCATGGAATCAAACTAATCAAGAGTTCTAGACTTTGACGGGTTCTTCTTATTTGCTTTCATGTTGCTTTTCACATGATTGCTGTATGAGATTTTTATAGACAACTATGCCTAGGGCCTTGAAGTTCTATCACACCACATGTAGCCACTTATGTTTTCTTACTTGGCATATGTAACTCTTTAGGTATGTACAACGATTAAAGTTTGAAAATTAATCCTAAGAAGAAGTTTATATTAGTTCAAGTTTGCTCTGTGTGGATGTATTGTTCTGTTCCAGTGATGTTCTGTGACTAAACCTTGAAGGGAAAAGATATCACGTATGGGGTCAAAGCCTGTTCCCCAATGGTATCTGCTGAAGCCTTTGCTGGATGAATATATACCCCTCGGGTCCCAGCAAGTTTTCACCAAGGTGGTAGGACCAAGCGTTCTATTACACTACTTTGCATACCTTGTTTATTCGTGTAGTCTGTCATCCAGATAGTAAATATGCACTTGCTTTTTGCAATTCATCCATTGGGTTATTATGGAATCAAACTAATCAAGAGTTCTAGACTTTGACGGGTTCTTCTTATTTGCTTTCATGTTGCTTTTCACATGATTGCTGTATGAGAATTGTATAGACAACTTTGCCTAGGGTCTTGAAGTTCTATCACACCACATGTAGCCACTTATATGTTTTCTTACTTGGCATATGTAACTCTTTAGGTATTTACAACACCACTGTTCACTATATGATTAAAGTGTGAAAATTAATTGTTAGAAAAAGTTTATATTAGTTCAAGTTTGCTCTGTGTGGATGTATTGTTCTGTTCCAGTGATTTTCTTTTACTAAATCTTGAAGGGAAAATATATCACCTATGGGGTCAAAGCCTGTTCCCCAATGGTATCTGCTGAAGCCTGTTCCCCAATGGTATCTGCTAAAGCCTGTTCCCCAATGGTATCTGCTGAAGCCTTTGCTGGAGGCATATATACCCCTCGGGTCCCAGCAAGTTTTCACCAAGGTGGTAGGACCCAGCGATCCATTTTGCCCCTTTACATACCTTGTTTATTCGTGTAGCCTGCCCTCCGGATAATAAATATGCACTTGCTTTGCAATTCATCCATTTGGTTATTATGGAATCAAACTAATCAAGAGTTCTAGACTTTGACGGGTTCTTCTTATTTGCTTTCATGTTGCTTTTCACATGATTGCTGTATGAGATTTTTATAGACAACTATGCCTAGGGCCTTGAAGTTCTATCACACCACATGTAGCCACTTATATGTTTTCTTACTTGGCATATGTAACTCTTCAGGTATTTACAACGATTAAAGTGTGAAAATTAATTGCAAGAAAAAGTTTATATTAGTTCCAAGTTTGCTCTGTGTGGATGTATTGTTCTGTTCCAGTGATGTTCTATGACTAAACCTTGAAGGGAAAAGATATCACCTATGGGGTCAAAGCCTGTTCCCCAATGGTATCTGCTGAAGCCTTTGCTGGAGGCATACAGTATACCCCTCGGGTCCCAGCAAGTTTTCACCAAGGTGGTAGGACCCAGCGATCCATTTTGCCCCTTTACATACCTTGTTTATTCGTGTAGCCTGCCCTCCAGATAATAAATATGCACTTGCTTTGCAATTCATCCATTTGGTTATTATGGAATCAAACTAATCAAGAGTTCTAGACTTTGACGGGTTCTTCTTATTTGCTTTCATGTTGCTTTTCACATGATTGCTGTATGAGATTTTTATAGACAACTATGCCTAGGGCCTTGAAGTTCTATCACACCACATGTAGCCACTTATATGTTTTCTTACTTGGCATATGTAACTCTTTAGGTATTTACAACACCACTGTTCACTATATGATTAAAGTGTGAAAATTAATTGTTAGAAAAAGTTTATATTAGTTCAAGTTTGCTCTGTGTGGATGTGTTGTTCTGTTCCAGTGATGTTCTATGACTAAACCTGGAAGGGAAAATATATCACGTATGGGGTCAAAGCCTGTTCCCCAATGGTATCTGCTGAAGCCTTTGCTGGAGGAATATATACCCCTCGGGTCCCAGCAAGTTTTCACCAAGGTGGTAGGACCAAGCGTTCTATTACACTACTTTGCATACCTTGTTTATTCGTGTAGTCTGTCATCCAGATAGTAAATATGCACTTGCTTTTTGCAATTCATCCATTGGGTTATTATGGAATCAAACTAATCAAGAGCTCTAGACTTTGACGGGTTCTTCTTATTTGCTTTCATGTTGCTTTTCACATGATTGCTGTATGAGAATTGTATAGACAACTTTGCCTAGGGCCTTGAAGTTCTATCACACCACATGTAGCCACTTATATGTTTTCTTACTTGGCATATGTAACTCTTTAGGTATTTACAACACCACTGTTCAATATATGATTAAAGTGTGAAAATTAATCCTAAGATGAAGTTTATATTAGTTCAAGTTTGCTCTGTGTGGATGTATTGTTCTGTTCCAGTGATTTTCTTTTACTAAATCTTGAAGGAAAAAATATCACCTATGGGGTCAAAGCCTGTTCCCCAATGGTATCTGCTGAAGCCTGTTCCCCAATGGTATCTGCTGAAGCCTTTGCTGGAGGCATATATACCCCTCGGGTCCCAGCAAGTTTTCACCAAGGTGGTAGGACCCAGCGATCCATTTTGCCCCTTTGCATACCTTGTTTATTCGTGTAGCCTGCCCTCCGGATAATAAATATGCACTTGCTTTGCAATTCATCCATTGGGTTATCATGGAATCAAACTAATCAAGAGTTCTAGACTTTGACGGGTTCTTCTTATTTGCTTTCATGTTGCTTTTCACATGATTGCTGTATGAGATTTTTATAGACAACTATGCCTAGGGCCTTGAAGTTCTATCACACCACATGTAGCCACTTATGTTTTCTTACTTGGCATATGTAACTCTTTAGGTATGTACAACGATTAAAGTTTGAAAATTAATCCTAAGAAGAAGTTTATATTAGTTCAAGTTTGCTCTGTGTGGATGTATTGTTCTGTTCCAGTGATGTTCTGTGACTAAACCTTGAAGGGAAAAGATATCACGTATGGGGTCAAAGCCTGTTCCCCAATGGTAACTGCTGAAGCCTTTGCTGGAGGAATATATACCCCTCGGGTCCCAGCAAGTTTTCACCAAGGTGGTAGGACCCAGCGTTCTATTACACTACTTTGCATACCTTGTTTATTCGTGTAGTCTGCCATCCAGATAGTAAATATGCACTTGCTCTTTGCAATTCATCCATTGGGTTATTATGGAATCAAACTAATCAAGAGTTCTAGACTTTGACGGGTTCTTCTTATTTGCTTTCATGTTGCTTTTCACATGATTGCTGTATGAGAATTTTATAGACAACTATGCCTAGGGCCTTGAAGTTCTATCACACCACATGTAGCCACTTATATGTTTTCTTACTTGGCATATGTAACTCTTTAGGTATTTACAACGATTAAAGTGTGAAAATTAATTGCAAGAAAAAGTTTATATTAGTTCCAAGTTTGCTCTGTGTGGATGTATTGTTCTGTTCCAGTGATGTTCTATGACTAAACCTTGAAGGGAAAATATATCACCTATGGGGTCAAAGCCTGTTCCCCAATGGTATCTGCTGAAGCCTTTGCTGGAGGCATACAGTATACCCCTCGGGTCCCAGCAAGTTTTCACCAAGGTGGTAGGACCCAGCGATCCATTTTGCCCCTTTACATACCTTGTTTATTCGTGTAGCCTGCCCTCCAGATAATAAATATGCACTTGCTTTGCAATTCATCCATTTGGTTATTATGGAATCAAACTAATCAAGAGTTCTAGACTTTGACGGGTTCTTCTTATTTGCTTTCATGTTGCTTTTCACATGATTGCTGTTTGAGATTTTTATAGACAACTATGCCTAGGGCCTTGAAGTTCTATCACACCACATGTAGCCACTTATATGTTTTCTTACTTGGCATATGTAACTCTTTAGGTATTTACAACACCACTGTTCACTATATGATTAAAGTGTGAAAATCAATTGTTAGAAAAAGTTTATATTAGTTCAAGTTTGCTCTGTGTGGATGTATTGTTCTGTTCCAGTGATGTTCTATGACTAAACCTGGAAGGGAAAAGATATCACGTATGGGGTCAAAGCCTGTTCCCCAATGGTATCTGCTGAAGCCTTTGCTGGAGGAATATATACCCCTCGGGTCCCAGCAAGTTTTCACCAAGGTGGTAGGACCAAGCGTTCTATTACACTACTTTGCATACCTTGTTTATTCGTGTAGTCTGTCATCCAGATAGTAAATATGCACTTGCTTTTTGCAATTCATCCATTGGGTTATTATGGAATCAAACTAATCAAGAGTGCTAGACTTTGACGGGTTCTTCTTATTTGCTTTCATGTTGCTTTTCACATGATTGCTGTATGAGAATTGTATAGACAACTTTGCCTAGGGCCTTGAAGTTCTACCACACCACATGTAGCCACTTATATGTTTTCTTACTTGGCATATGTAACTCTTTAGGTATTTACAACACCACTGTTCAATATATGATTAAAGTGTGAAAATTAATCCTAAGATGAAGTTTATATTAGTTCAAGTTTGCTCTGTGTGGATGTATTGTTCTGTTCCAGTGATTTTCTTTTACTAAATCTTGAAGGGAAAATATATCACCTATGGGGTCAAAGCCTGTTCCCCAATGGTATCTGCTGAAGCCTGTTCCCCAATGGTATCTGCTAAAGCCTGTTCCCCAATGGTATCTGCTGAAGCCTTTGCTGGAGGCATATATACCCCTCGGGTCCCAGCAAGTTTTCACCAAGGTGGTAGGACCCAGCGATCCATTTTGCCCCTTTACATACCTTGTTTATTCATGTAGCCTGCCCTCCAGATAATAAATATGCACTTGCTTTGCAATTCATCCATTTGGTTATTATGGAATCAAACTAATCAAGAGTTCTAGACTTTGTCGGGTTCTTCTTATTTGCTTTCATGTTGCTTTTCACATGATTGCTGTATGAAATTTTTATAGACAACTATGCCTAGGGCCTTGAAGTTCTATCACACCACATGTACACAGTAAAAACCCCAGTGTTAAATCAACACTGCTCAGAGCACATATGGTCCCACTCTACAGAGTGTTAAAATTAACACTGAAGCAGTGTTGAAGTTAATGAGATAATTAAGTGATTAATTAAGTGATTGGCCATTAGTGGTGACACCTGATGTTAATAAGCAGAATCATTGAAGGAAAGAGAAAAAACAATAACAGAAAAAAGAGAAACACAAGAACTACAACTGACTTTGAGCCATTACACATTGTTGCATTTATTATTACCAGTTTGACTTTATTTCTGTCATACATCGACAAAAGTTCTTGAGATTCAACAGAAGTTTAGACGGTAATGTTTTATGGGAGTTTTCTTTTCAAGTTAACATTATGGTGATCAGTGTTTGCTTTAGTTGGGCTCTTGACACTTTTCCTTTTGTTAAAATTAGTTTTTCTCTGACTGTTCCATCATTGTGTTTATAAAGCACATATGTTACTGCAAGAGAAAACATGACCTGCTCTCAATATGTTTTGATGATAATGACTTTATCATCATGTAGTGTCATGATTCACTGATGTCATTCAGAGTCTAAATCTTTGACTATATTCTTGATGTCTCATTTTATTATGGGTGATTGTAGCTCTGAGATTCTACAGTTTGAGATCCAACAGCAATATGAAAAATTTTGAAAATACTTTGTGCAAAGAAGTAAATGTGTTTAAACGCACAGACATCAAGAATCAGCATATGAATCTCAACAATGGTGACAATAAACAAACTAGTGACGAACAGATCAACTCTGAACATCACAAAACAAGCTACTAAAGTCAGAACAAAACAATAGCAAAATAAAAGCAAACAGAAAAAAACAATGAAAATTACAGGACAATTCAGCTGCATAATTTATTCATGTTGCAATGCATGATGTGAGCCATTGATGCATTCTGATTGGTGGCTCCCATCATGTACTGCAACATTAAGCATTTGTTTGATTGTCACCATTGTTGAGATTCATATGTAGATTCTTGATGTCTGTGTGTGATTTTAAAACTTTCAGATCATTTTAACAATGTTGGAAGTAACTACTGTAGTGAAAAATACATAAAACATGTGGATAATCAGTTTATAATGATGGGTGCCATCATTGAATCAGGTCACTAGTAATTTCATCATCAAATCATAACCAGGGCTGCATTTCCAAAAGCATCTTAAGCCTTACTTAATTGCAGACCAACTGCAACAAATGGTCTGTACGATCAAATTAGGCTTGCAATGCTTTCAGGAAACACAGCCAAAGTCACAGTTTCTTTTGCCACAACACATATGCTTTATAAACACAGAGTTGGAGCAGCCAGAAAAATACTAATGTTAAAAAGGAAAGGGTCAAGAGCCCAACTAAAGCAAACACTGACCACCATAATGGTGACATGAAACGAAACATTCCAAAAAACATTACCATCTAAACTTCTGTTAAATCTAAATAAGACCGTGTGTAGATGTATGACAGAAATAAAGTCAAACTAGTAAAATAATAAGTGCAATAATGGCTCGAAGTCAGTAGTTCTTGTGTTTCTCTTTCCTTCAGTGAGTCTGCTTGTTATCATCAGGTGTCACCACTAATGGCCAATCATCACTTAATTAATCACTTAATTATCTCATTAATTTCAACACTGCTTCAGTGTTAACTTAATTATCTAATTAACTTCAACACTGCTTCAGTGTTAATTTTAACACTCTGTAGAGTGGGACCATATGTGCTCTGAGCAGTGTTGATTTAACACTGGCGTTTTTACTGTGTAGCCACTTATATGTTTTCTTACTTGGCATATGTAACTCTTTAGGTATTTACAACACCACTGTTCACTATATGATTAAAGTGTGAAAATTAATTGTTAGAAAAAGTTTATATTAGTTCAAGTTTGCTCTGTGTGGATGTGTTGTTCTGTTCCAGTGATGTTCTATGACTAAACCTGGAAGGGAAAAGATATCACGTATGGGGTCAAAGCCTGTTCCCCAATGGTATCTGCTGAAGCCTTTGCTGGAGGAATATATACCCCTCGGGTCCCAGCAAGTTTTCACCAAGGTGGTAGGACCAAGCGTTCTATTACACTACTTTGCATACCTTGTTTATTCGTATAGTCTGTCATCCAGATAGTAAATATGCACTTGCTTTTTGCAATTCATCCATTGGGTTATTATGGAATCAAACTAATCAAGACTTCTAGACTTTGACGGGTTCTTCTTATTTGCTTTCATGTTGCTTTTCACATGATTGCTGTATGAGAATTGTATAGACAACTTTGCCTAGGGCCTTGAAGTTCTATCGCACCACATGTAGCCACTTATATGTTTTCTTACTTGGCATATGTAACTCTTTAGGTATTTACAACACCACTGTTCAATATATGATTAAAGTGTGAAAATTAATCCTAAGATGAAGTTTATATTAGTTCAAGTTTGCTCTGTGTGGATGTATTGTTCTGTTCCAGTGATTTTCTTTTACTAAATCTTGAAGGGAAAATATATCACCTATGGGGTCAAAGCCTGTTCCCCAATGGTATCTGCTGAAGCCTGTTCCCCAATGGTATCTGCTAAAGCCTGTTCCCCAATGGTATCTGCTGAAGCCTTTGCTGGAGGCATATATACCCCTCGGGTCCCAGCAAGTTTTCACCAAGGTGGTAGGACCCAGCGATCCATTTTGCCCCTTTGCATACCTTGTTTATTCGTGTAGCCTGCCCTCCGGATAATAAATATGCACTTGCTTTGCAATTCATCCATTGGGTTATCATGGAATCAAACTAATCAAGAGTTCTAGACTTTGACGGGTTCTTCTTATTTGCTTTCATGTTGCTTTTCACATGATTGCTGTATGAGATTTTTATAGACAACTATGCCTAGGGCCTTGAAGTTCTATCACACTACATGTAGCCACTTATGTTTTCTTACTTGGCATATGTAACTCTTTAGGTATGTACAACGATTAAAGTTTGAAAATTAATCCTAAGAAGAAGTTTATATTAGTTCAAGTTTGCTCTGTGTGGATGTATTGTTCTGTTCCAGTGATGTTCTGTGACTAAACCTTGAAGGGAAAAGATATCACGTATGGGGTCAAAGCCTGTTCCCCAATGGTAACTGCTGAAGCCTTTGCTGGAGGAATATATACCCCTCGGGTCCCAGCAAGTTTTCACCAAGGTGGTAGGACCCAGCGTTCTATTACACTACTTTGCATACCTTGTTTATTCGTGTAGTCTGCCATCCAGATAGTAAATATGCACTTGCTTTTTGCAATTCATCCATTGGGTTATTATGGAATCAAACTAATCAAGAGTTCTAGACTTTGACGGGTTCTTCTTATTTGCTTTCATGTTGCTTTTCACATGATTGCTGTATGAGAATTTTATAGACAACTATGCCTAGGGCCTTGAAGTTCTATCACACCACATGTAGCCACTTATATGTTTTCTTACTTGGCATATGTAACTCTTTAGGTATTTACAACGATTAAAGTGTGAAAATTAATTGCAAGAAAAAGTTTATATTAGTTCCAAGTTTGCTCTGTGTGGATGTATTGTTCTGTTCCAGTGATGTTCTATGACTAAACCTTGAAGGGAAAAGATATCACCTATGGGGTCAAAGCCTGTTCCCCAATGGTATCTGCTGAAGCCTTTGCTGGAGGCATACAGTATACCCCTCGGGTCCCAGCAAGTTTTCACCAAGGTGGTAGGACCCAGCGATCCATTTTGCCCCTTTACATACCTTGTTTATTCGTGTAGCCTGCCCTCCAGATAATAAATATGCACTTGCTTTGCAATTCATCCATTTGGTTATTATGGAATCAAACTAATCAAGAGTTCTAGACTTTGACGGGTTCTTCTTATTTGCTTTCATGTTGCTTTTCACATGATTGCTGTATGAGATTTTTATAGACAACTATGCCTAGGGCCTTGAAGTTCTATCACACCACATGTAGCCACTTATATGTTTTCTTACTTGGCATATGTAACTCTTTAGGTATTTACAACACCACTGTTCACTATATGATTAAAGTGTGAAAATTAATTGTTAGAAAAAGTTTATATTAGTTCAAGTTTGCTCTGTGTGGATGTATTGTTCTGTTCCAGTGATGTTCTATGACTAAACCTGGAAGGGAAAAGATATCACGTATGGGGTCAAAGCCTGTTCCCCAATGGTATCTGCTGAAGCCTTTGCTGGAGGAATATATACCCCTCGGGTCCCAGCAAGTTTTCACCAAGGTGGTAGGACCAAGCGTTCTATTACACTACTTTGCATACCTTGTTTATTCGTGTAGTCTGTCATCCAGATAGTAAATATGCACTTGCTTTTTGCAATTCATCCATTGGGTTATTATGGAATCAAATTAATCAAGAGTTCTAGACTTTGACGGGTTCTTCTTATTTGCTTTCATGTTGCTTTTCACATGATTGCTGTATGAGAATTGTAT
The DNA here is from genome assembly GCF_964197995.2 of Scardinius erythrophthalmus. Taxonomy (NCBI): domain Eukaryota; kingdom Metazoa; phylum Chordata; class Actinopteri; order Cypriniformes; family Leuciscidae; genus Scardinius; species Scardinius erythrophthalmus. The sequence continues at coordinate 110,588 of NW_028296453.1, forward strand.
AGACAACTTTGCCTAGGGCCTTGAAGTTCTATCACACCACATGTAGTCACTTATATGTTTTCTTACTTGGCATATGTAACTCTTTAGGTATTTACAACACCACTGTTCAATATATGATTAAAGTGTGAAAATTAATCCTAAGATGAAGTTTATATTAGTTCAAGTTTGCTCTGTGTGGATGTATTGTTCTGTTCCAGTGATTTTCTTTTACTAAATCTTGAAGGGAAAATATATCACCTATGGGGTCAAAGCCTGTTCCCCAATGGTATCTGCTGAAGCCTGTTCCCCAATGGTATCTGCTAAAGCCTGTTCCCCAATGGTATCTGCTGAAGCCTTTGCTGGAGGCATATATACCCCTCGGGTCCCAGCAAGTTTTCACCAAGGTGGTAGGACCCAGCGATCCATTTTGCCCCTTTGCATACCTTGTTTATTCGTGTAGCCTGCCCTCCGGATAATAAATATGCACTTGCTTTGCAATTCATCCATTGGGTTATCATGGAATCAAACTAATCAAGAGTTCTAGACTTTGACGGGTTCTTCTTATTTGCTTTCATGTTGCTTTTCACATGATTGCTGTATGAGATTTTTATAGACAACTATGCCTAGGGCCTTGAAGTTCTATCACACCACATGTAGGCACTTATGTTTTCTTACTTGGCATATGTAACTCTTTAGGTATGTACAACGATTAAAGTTTGAAAATTAATCCTAAGAAGAAGTTTATATTAGTTCAAGTTTGCTCTGTGTGGATGTATTGTTCTGTTCCAGTGATGTTCTGTGACTAAACCTTGAAGGGAAAAGATATCACGTATGGGGTCAAAGCCTGTTCCCCAATGGTAACTGCTGAAGCCTTTGCTGGAGGAATATATACCCCTCGGGTCCCAGCAAGTTTTCACCAAGGTGGTAGGACCCAGCGTTCTATTACACTACTTTGCATACCTTGTTTATTCGTGTAGTCTGCCATCCAGATAGTAAATATGCACTTGCTTTTTGCAATTCATCCATTGGGTTATTATGGAATCAAACTAATCAAGAGTTCTAGACTTTGACGGGTTCTTCTTATTTGCTTTCATGTTGCTTTTCACATGATTGCTGTATAAGAATTTTATAGACAACTATGCCTAGGGCCTTGAAGTTCTATCACACCACATGTAGCCACTTATATGTTTTCTTACTTGGCATATGTAACTCTTTAGGTATTTACAACGATTAAAGTGTGAAAATTAATTGCAAGAAAAAGTTTATATTAGTTCCAAGTTTGCTCTGTGTGGATGTATTGTTCTGTTCCAGTGATGTTCTATGACTAAACCTTGAAGGGAAAAGATATCACCTATGGGGTCAAAGCCTGTTCCCCAATGGTATCTGCTGAAGCCTTTGCTGGAGGCATATATACCCCTCGGGTCCCAGCAAGTTTTCACCAAGGTGGTAGGACCCAGCGATCCATTTTGCCCCTTTACATACCTTGTTTATTCGTGTAGCCTGCCCTCCAGATAATAAATATGCACTTGCTTTGCAATTCATCCATTTGGTTATTATGGAATCAAACTAATCAAGAGTTCTAGACTTTGACGGGTTCTTCTTATTTGCTTTCATGTTGCTTTTCACATGATTGCTGTATGAGAATTTTATAGACAACTTTGCCTAGGGCCTTGAAGTTCTATCACACCACATGTAGCCACTTATATGTTTTCTTACTTGGCATATGTAACTCTTTAGGTATTTACAACACCACTGTTCAATATATGATTAAAGTGTGAAAATTAATCCTAAGATGAAGTTTATATTAGTTCAAGTTTGCTCTGTGTGGATGTAGTGTTCTGTTCCAGTGATTTTCTTTTACTAAATCTTGAAGGGAAAATATATCACCTATGGGGTCAAAGCCTGTTCCCCAATGGTATCTGCTGAAGCCTTTGCTGGAGGAATATATACCCCTCGGGTCCCAGCAAGTTTTCACCAAGGTGGTAGGACCAAGCGTTCTATTACACTACTTTGCATACCTTGTTTATTCGTGTAGTCTGTCATCCAGATAGTAAATATGCACTTGCTTTTTGCAATTCATCCATTGGGTTATTATGGAATCAAACTAATCAAGAGTTCTAGACTTTGACGGGTTCTTCTTATTTGCTTTCATGTTGCTTTTCACATGATTGCTGTATGAGAATTGTATAGACAACTTTGCCTAGGGCCTTGAAGTTCTATCACACCACATGTAGCCACTTATAGGTTTTCTTACTTGGCATATGTAACTCTTTAGGTATTTACAACACCACTGTTCAATATATGATTAAAGTGTGAAAATTAATCCTAAGATGAAGTTTATATTAGTTCAAGTTTGCTCTGTGTGGATGTATTGTTCTGTTCCAGTGATTTTCTTTTACTAAATCTTGAAGGGAAAATATATCACCTATGGGGTCAAAGCCTGTTCCCCAATGGTATCTGCTGAAGCCTGTTCCCCAATGGTATCTGCTAAAGCCTGTTCCCCAATGGTATCTGCTGAAGCCTTTGCTGGAGGCATATATACCCCTCGGGTCCCAGCAAGTTTTCACCAAGGTGGTAGGACCCAGCGATCCATTTTGCCCCTTTGCATACCTTGTTTATTCGTGTAGCCTGCCCTCCGGATAATAAATATGCACTTGCTTTGCAATTCATCCATTGGGTTATCATGGAATCAAACTAATCAAGAGTTCTAGACTTTGACGGGTTCTTCTTATTTGCTTTCATGTTGCTTTTCACATGATTGCTGTATGAGATTTTTATAGACAACTATGCCTAGGGCCTTGAAGTTCTATCACACCACATGTAGCCACTTATGTTTTCTTACTTGGCATATGTAACTCTTTAGGTATGTACAACGATTAAAGTTTGAAAATTAATCCTAAGAAGAAGTTTATATTAGTTCAAGTTTGCTCTGTGTGGATGTATTGTTCTGTTCCAGTGATGTTCTGTGACTAAACCTTGAAGGGAAAAGATATCACGTATGGGGTCAAAGCCTGTTCCCCAATGGTAACTGCTGAAGCCTTTGCTGGAGGAATATATACCCCTCGGGTCCCAGCAAGTTTTCACCAAGGTGGTAGGACCCAGCGTTCTATTACACTACTTTGCATACCTTGTTTATACGTGTAGTCTGCCATCCAGATAGTAAATATGCACTTGCTTTTTGCAATTCATCCATTGGGTTATTATGGAATCAAACTAATCAAGAGTTCTAGACTTTGACGGGTTCTTCTTATTTGCTTTCATGTTGCTTTTCACATGATTGCTGTATGAGAATTTTATAGACAACTATGCCTAGGGCCTTGAAGTTCTATCACACCACATGTAGCCACTTATATGTTTTCTTACTTGGCATATGTAACTCTTTAGGTATTTACAACGATTAAAGTGTGAAAATTAATTGCAAGAAAAAGTTTATATTAGTTCCAAGTTTGCTCTGTGTGGATGTATTGTTCTGTTCCAGTGATGTTCTATGACTAAACCTGGAAGGGAAAAGATATCACCTATGGGGTCAAAGCCTGTTCCCCAATGTTATCTGCTGAAGCCTTTGCTGGAGGCATACAGTATACCCCTCGGGTCCCAGCAAGTTTTCACCAAGGTGGTAGGACCCAGCGATCCATTTTGCCCCTTTACATACCTTGTTTATTCGTGTAGCCTGCCCTCCAGATAATAAATATGCACTTGCTTTGCAATTCATCCATTTGGTTATTATGGAATCAAACTAATCAAGAGTTCTAGACTTTGACGGGTTCTTCTTATTTGCTTTCATGTTGCTTTTCACATGATTGCTGTATGAGATTTTTATAGACAACTATGCCTAGGGCCTTGAAGTTCTATCACACCACATGTAGCCACTTATATGTTTTCTTACTTGGCATATGTAACTCTTTAGGTATTTACAACACCACTGTTCACTAAATGATTAAAGTGTGAAAATTAATTGTTAGAAAAAGTTTATATTAGTTCAAGTTTGCTCTGTGTGGATGTGTTGTTCTGTTCCAGTGATGTTCTATGACTAAACCTGGAAGGGAAAAGATATCACGTATGGGGTCAAAGCCTGTTCCCCAATGGTATCTGCTGAAGCCTTTGCTGGAGGAATATATACCCCTCGGGTCCCAGCAAGTTTTCACCAAGGTGGTAGGACCAAGCGTTCTATTACACTACTTTGCATACCTTGTTTATTCGTGTAGTCTGTCATCCAGATAGTAAATATGCACTTGCTTTTTGCAATTCATCCATTGGGTTATTATGGAATCAAACTAATCAAGAGCTCTAGACTTTGACGGGTTCTTCTTATTTGCTTTCATGTTGCTTTTCACATGATTGCTGTATGAGAATTGTATAGACAACTTTGCCTAGGGCCTTGAAGTTCTATCACACCACATGTAGCCACTTATATGTTTTCTTACTTGGCATATGTAACTCTTTAGGTATTTACAACACCACTGTTCAATATATGATTAAAGTGTGAAAATTAATCCTAAGATGAAGTTTATATTAGTTCAAGTTTGCTCTGTGTGGATGTATTGTTCTGTTCCAGTGATTTTCTTTTACTAAATCTTGAAGGGAAAATATATCACCTATGGGGTCAAAGCCTGTTCCCCAATGGTATCTGCTAAAGCCTGTTCCCCAATGGTATCTGCTGAAGCCTTTGCTGGAGGCATATATACCCCTCGGGTCCCAGCAAGTTTTCACCAAGGTGGTAGGACCCAGCGATCCATTTTGCCCCTTTGCATACCTTGTTTATTCGTGTAGCCTGCCCTCCGGATAATAAATATGCACTTGCTTTGCAATTCATCCATTGGGTTATCATGGAATCAAACTAATCAAGAGTTCTAGACTTTGACGGGTTCTTCTTATTTGCTTTCATGTTGCTTTTCACATGATTGCTGTATGAGATTTTTATAGACAACTATGCCTAGGGCCTTGAAGTTCTATCACACCACATGTAGCCACTTATGTTTTCTTACTTGGCATATGTAACTCTTTAGGTATGTACAACGATTAAAGTTTGAAAATTAATCCTAAGAAGAAGTTTATATTAGTTCAAGTTTGCTCTGTGTGGATGTATTGTTCTGTTCCAGTGATGTTCTGTGACTAAACCTTGAAGGGAAAAGATATCACGTATGGGGTCAAAGCCTGTTCCCCAATGGTAACTGCTGAAGCCTTTGCTGGAGGAATATATACCCCTCGGGTCCCAGCAAGTTTTCACCAAGGTGGTAGGACCCAGCGTTCTATTACACTACTTTGCATACCTTGTTTATTCGTGTAGTCTGCCATCCAGATAGTAAATATGCACTTGCTTTTTGCAATTCATCCATTGGGTTATTATGGAATCAAACTAATCAAGAGTTCTAGACTTTGACGGGTTCTTCTTATTTGCTTTCATGTTGCTTTTCACATGATTGCTGTATGAGAATTGTATAGACAACTTTGCCTAGGGCCTTGAAGTTCTATTACACCACATGTAGCCACTTATATGTTTTCTTACTTGGCATATGTAACTCTTTAGGTATTTACAACACCACTGTTCAATATATGATTAAAGTGTGAAAATTAATCCTAAGATGAAGTTTATATTAGTTCAAGTTTGCTCTGTGTGGATGTATTGTTCTGTTCCAGTGATTTTCTTTTACTAAATCTTGAAGGGAAAATATATCACCTATGGGGTCAAAGCCTGTTCCCCAATGGTATCTGCTAAAGCCTGTTCCCCAATGGTATCTGCTGAAGCCTTTGCTGGAGGCATATATACCCCTCGGGTCCCAGCAAGTTTTCACCAAGGTGGTAGGACCCAGCGATCCATTTTGCCCCTTTGCATACCTTGTTTATTCGTGTAGCCTGCCCTCCGGATAATAAATATGCACTTGCTTTGCAATTCATCCATTGGGTTATCATGGAATCAAACTAATCAAGAGTTCTAGACTTTGACGGGTTCTTCTTATTTGCTTTCATGTTGCTTTTCACATGATTGCTGTATGAGATTTTTATAGACAACTATGCCTAGGGCCTTGAAGTTCTATCACACCACATGTAGCCACTTATGTTTTCTTACTTGGCATATGTAACTCTTTAGGTATGTACAACGATTAAAGTTTGAAAATTAATCCTAAGAAGAAGTTTATATTAGTTCAAGTTTGCTCTGTGTGGATGTATTGTTCTGTTCCAGTGATGTTCTGTGACTAAACCTTGAAGGGAAAAGATATCACGTATGGGGTCAAAGCCTGTTCCCCAATGGTAACTGCTGAAGCCTTTGCTGGAGGAATATATACCCCTCGGGTCCCAGCAAGTTTTCACCAAGGTGGTAGGACCCAGCGTTCTATTACACTACTTTGCATACCTTGTTTATTCGTGTAGTCTGCCATCCAGATAGTAAATATGCACTTGCTTTTTGCAATTCATCCATTGGGTTATTATGGAATCAAACTAATCAAGAGTTCTAGACTTTGACGGGTTCTTCTTATTTGCTTTCATGTTGCTTTTCACATGATTGCTGTATGAGAATTGTATAGACAACTTTGCCTAGGGCCTTGAAGTTCTATTACACCACATGTAGCCACTTATATGTTTTCTTACTTGGCATATGTAACTCTTTAGGTATTTACAACACCACTGTTCAATATATGATTAAAGTGTGAAAATTAATCCTAAGATGAAGTTTATATTAGTTCAAGTTTGCTCTGTGTGGATGTATTGTTCTGTTCCAGTGATTTTCTTTTACTAAATCTTGAAGGGAAAATATATCACCTATGGGGTCAAAGCCTGTTCCCCAATGGTATCTGCTGAAGCCTGTTCCCCAATGGTATCTGCTAAAGCCTGTTCCCCAATGGTATCTGCTGAAGCCTTTGCTGGAGGCATATATACCCCTCGGGTCCCAGCAAGTTTTCACCAAGGTGGTAGGACCCAGCGATCCATTTTGCCCCTTTACATACCTTGTTTATTCGTGTAGCCTGCCCTCCGGATAATAAATATGCACTTGCTTTGCAATTCATCCATTTGGTTATTATGGAATCAAACTAATCAAGAGTTCTAGACTTTGACGGGTTCTTCTTATTTGCTTTCATGTTGCTTTTCACATGATTGCTGTATGAGATTTTTATAGACAACTATGCCTAGGGCCTTGAAGTTCTATCACACCACATGTAGCCACTTATATGTTTTCTTACTTGGCATATGTAACTCTTCAGGTATTTACAACGATTAAAGTGTGAAAATTAATTGCAAGAAAAAGTTTATATTAGTTCCAAGTTTGCTCTGTGTGGATGTATTGTTCTGTTCCAGTGATGTTCTATGACTAAACCTTGAAGGGAAAAGATATCACCTATGGGGTCAAAGCCTGTTCCCCAATGGTATCTGCTGAAGCCTTTGCTGGAGGCATACAGTATACCCCTCGGGTCCCAGCAAGTTTTCACCAAGGTGGTAGGACCCAGCGATCCATTTTGCCCCTTTACATACCTTGTTTATTCGTGTAGCCTGCCCTCCAGATAATAAATATGCACTTGCTTTGCAATTCATCCATTTGGTTATTATGGAATCAAACTAATCAAGAGTTCTAGACTTTGACGGGTTCTTCTTATTTGCTTTCATGTTGCTTTTCACATGATTGCTGTATGAGATTTTTATAGACAACTATGCCTAGGGCCTTGAAGTTCTATCACACCACATGTAGCCACTTATATGTTTTCTTACTTGGCATATGTAACTCTTTAGGTATTTACAACACCACTGTTCACTATATGATTAAAGTGTGAAAATTAATTGTTAGAAAAAGTTTATATTAGTTCAAGTTTGCTCTGTGTGGATGTATTGTTCTGTTCCAGTGATGTTCTATGACTAAACCTGGAAGGGAAAAGATATCACGTATGGGGTCAAAGCCTGTTCCCCAATGGTATCTGCTGAAGCCTTTGCTGGAGGAATATATACCCCTCGGGTCCCAGCAAGTTTTCACCAATGTGGTAGGACCAAGCGTTCTATTACACTACTTTGCATACCTTGTTTATTCGTGTAGTCTGTCATCCAGATAGTAAATATGCACTTGCTTTTTGCAATTCATCCATTGGGTTATTATGGAATCAAACTAATCAAGACTTCTAGACTTTGACGGGTTCTTCTTATTTGCTTTCATGTTGCTTTTCACATGATTGCTGTATGATAATTGTATAGACAACTTTGCCTAGGGCCTTGAAGTTCTATCACACCACATGTAGCCACTTATATGTTTTCTTACTTGGCATATGTAACTCTTTAGGTATTTACAACACCACTGTTCAATATATGATTAAAGTGTGAAAATTAATCCTAAGATGAAGTTTATATTAGTTCAAGTTTGCTCTGTGTGGATGTATTGTTCTGTTCCAGTGATTTTCTTTTACTAAATCTTGAAGGGAAAATATATCACCTATGGGGTCAAAGCCTGTTCCCCAATGGTATCTGCTGAAGCCTGTTCCCCAATGGTATCTGCTGAAGCCTGTTCCCCAATGGTATCTGCTGAAGCCTTTGCTGGAGGCATACAGTATACCCCTCGGGTCCCAGCAAGTTTTCACCAAGGTGGTAGGACCCAGCGATCCATTTTGCCCCTTTACATACCTTGTTTATTCGTGTAGCCTGCCCTCCAGATAATAAATATGCACTTGCTTTGCAATTCATCCATTTGGTTATTATGGAATCAAACTAATCAAGAGTTCTAGACTTTGACGGGTTCTTCTTATTTGCTTTCATGTTGCTTTTCACATGATTGCTGTATGAGATTTTTATAGACAACTATGCCTAGGGCCTTGAAGTTCTATCACACCACATGTAGCCACTTATATGTTTTCTTACTTGGCATATGTAACTCTTTAGGTATTTACAATGATTAAAGTGTGAAAATTAATTGCAAGAAAAAGTTTATATTAGTTCCAAGTTTGCTCTGTGTGGATGTATTGTTCTGTTCCAGTGATGTTCTATGACTAAACCTTGAAGGGAAAAGATATCACCTATGGGGTCAAAGCCTGTTCCCCAATGGTATCTGCTGAAGCCTTTGCTGGAGGCATACAGTATACCCCTCGGGTCCCAGCAAGTTTTCACCAAGGTGGTAGGACCCAGCGATCCATTTTGCCCCTTTACATACCTTGTTTATTCGTGTAGCCTGCCCTCCAGATAATAAATATGCACTTGCTTTGCAATTCATCCATTTGGTTATTATGGAATCAAACTAATCAAGAGTTCTAGACTTTGACGGGTTCTTCTTATTTGCTTTCATGTTGCTTTTCACATGATTGCTGTATGAGATTTTTATAGACAACTATGCCTAGGGCCTTGAAGTTCTATCACACCACATGTAGCCACTTATATGTTTTCTTACTTGGCATATGTAACTCTTTAGGTATTTACAACACCACTGTTCACTATATGATTAAAGTGTGAAAATTAATCCTAAGATGAAGTTTATATTAGTTCAAGTTTGCTCTGTGTGGATGTATTGTTCTGTTCCAGTGATTTTCTTTTACTAAATCTTGAAGGGAAAATATATCACCTATGGGGTCAAAGCCTGTTCCCCAATGGTATCTGCTGAAGCCTGTTCCCCAATGGTATCTGCTAAAGCCTGTTCCCCAATGGTATCTGCTGAAGCCTTTGCTGGAGGCATATATACCCCTCGGGTCCCAGCAAGTTTTCACCAAGGTGGTAGGACCCAGCGATCCATTTTGCCCCTTTGCATACCTTGTTTATTCGTGTAGCCTGCCCTCCGGATAATAAATATGCACTTGCTTTGCAATTCATCCATTGGGTTATCATGGAATCAAACTAATCAAGAGTTCTAGACTTTGACGGGTTCTTCTTATTTGCTTTCATGTTGCTTTTCACATGATTGCTGTATGAGATTTTTATAGACAACTATGCCTAGGGCCTTGAAGTTCTATCACACCACATGTAGCCACTTATGTTTTCTTACTTGGCATATGTAACTCTTTAGGTATGTACAACGATTAAAGTTTGAAAATTAATCCTAAGAAGAAGTTTATATTAGTTCAAGTTTGCTCTGTGTGGATGTATTGTTCTGTTCCAGTGATGTTCTGTGACTAAACCTTGAAGGGAAAAGATATCACGTATGGGGTCAAAGCCTGTTCCCCAATGGTATCTGCTGAAGCCTTTGCTGGAGGAATATATACCCCTCGGGTCCCAGCAAGTTTTCACCAAGGTGGTAGGACCCAGCGTTCTATTACACTACTTTGCATACCTTGTTTATTCGTGTAGTCTGCCATCCAGATAGTAAATATGCACTTGCTTTTTGCAATTCATCCATTGGGTTATTATGGAATCAAACTAATCAAGAGTTCTAGACTTTGACGGGTTCTTCTTATTTGCTTTCATGTTGCTTTTCACATGATTGCTGTATGAGAATTTTATAGACAACTATGCCTAGGGCCTTGAAGTTCTATCACACCACATGTAGCCACTTATATGTTTTCTTACTTGGCATATGTAACTCTTTAGGTATTTACAATGATTAAAGTGTGAAAATTAATTGCAAGAAAAAGTTTACATTAGTTCCAAGTTTGCTCTGTGTGGATGTATTGTTCTGTTCCAGTGATGTTCTATGACTAAACCTTGAAGGGAAAAGATATCACCTATGGGGTCAAAGCCTGTTCCCCAATGGTATCTGCTGAAGCCTTTGCTGGAGGCATACAGTATACCCCTCGGGTCCCAGCAAGTTTTCACCAAGGTGGTAGGACCCAGCGATCCATTTTGCCCCTTTACATACCTTGTTTATTCGTGTAGCCTGCCCTCCAGATAATAAATATGCACTTGCTTTGCAATTCATCCATTTGGTTATTATGGAATCAAACTAATCAAGAGTTCTAGACTTTGACGGGTTCTTCTTATTTGCTTTCATGTTGCTTTTCACATGATTGCTGTATGAGATTTTTATAGACAACTATGCCTAGGGCCTTGAAGTTCTATCACACCACATGTAGCCACTTATGTGTTTTCTTACTTGGCATATGTAACTCTTTAGGTATTTACAACACCACTGTTCACTATATGATTAAAGTGTGAAAATTAATTGTTAGAAAAAGTTTATATTAGTTCAAGTTTGCTCTGTGTGGATGTATTGTTCTGTTCCAGTGATGTTCTATGACTAAACCTGGAAGGGAAAAGATATCACGTATGGGGTCAAAGCCTGTTCCCCAATGGTATCTGCTGAAGCCTTTGCTGGAGGAATATATACCCCTCGGGTCCCAGCAAGTTTTCACCAATGTGGTAGGACCAAGCGTTCTATTACACTACTTTGCATACCTTGTTTATTCGTGTAGTCTGTCATCCAGATAGTAAATATGCACTTGCTTTTTGCAATTCATCCATTGGGTTATTATGGAATCAAACTAATCAAGAGTTCTAGACTTTGACAGGTTCTTCTTATTTGCTTTCATGTTGCTTTTCACATGATTGCTGTATGATAATTGTATAGACAACTTTGCCTAGGGCCTTGAAGTTCTATCACACCACATGTAGCCACTTATATGTTTTCTTACTTGGCATATGTAACTCTTTAGGTATTTACAACACCACTGTTCTATATATGATTAAAGTGTGAAAATTAATCCTAAGATGAAGTTTATATTAGTTCAAGTTTGCTCTGTGTGGATGTATTGTTCTGTTCCAGTGATTTTCTTTTACTATATCTTGAAGGGAAAATATATCACCTATGGGGTCAAAGCCTGTTCCCCAATGGTATCTGCTAAAGCCTGTTCCCCAATGGTATCTGCTGAAGCCTTTGCTGGAGGCATATATACCCCTCGGGTCCCAGCAAGTTTTCACCAAGGTGGTAGGACCCAGCGATCCATTTTGCCCCTTTACATACCTTGTTTATTTGTGTAGCCTGCCCTCCAGATAATAAATATGCACTTGCTTTGCAATTCATCCATTTGGTTATTATGGAATCAAACTAATCAAGAGTTCTAGACTTTGACGGGTTCTTCTTATTTGCTTTCATGTTGCTTTTCACATGATTGCTGTATGAGATTTTTATAGACAACTATGCCTAGGGCCTTGAAGTTCTATCACACCACATGTAGCCACTTATATGTTTTCTTACTTGGCATATGTAACTCTTTAGGTATTTACAACACCACTGTTCACTATATGATTAAAGTGTGAAAATTAATTGTTAGAAAAAGTTTATATTAGTTCAAGTTTGCTCTGTGTGGATGTGTTGTTCTGTTCCAGTGATGTTCTATGACTAAACCTGGAAGGGAAAAGATATCACGTATGGGGTCAAAGCCTGTTCCCCAATGGTATCTGCTGAAGCCTTTGCTGGAGGAATATATACCCCTCGGGTCCCAGCAAGTTTTCACCAAGGTGGTAGGACCAAGCGTTCTATTACACTACTTTGCATACCTTGTTTATTCGTGTAGTCTGTCATCCAGATAGTAAATATGCACTTGCTTTTTGCAATTCATCCATTGGGTTATTATGGAATCAAACTAATCAAGAGTTCTAGACTTTGACGGGTTCTTCTTATTTGCTTTCATGTTGCTTTTCACATGATTGCTGTATGAGAATTGTATAGACAACTTTGCCTAGGGCCTTGAAGTTCTATCACACCACATGTAGCCACTTATATGTTTTCTTACTTGGCATATGTAACTCTTTAGGTATTTACAACACCACTGTTCAATATATGATTAAAGTGTGAAAACTAATCCTAAGATGAAGTTTATATTAGTTCAAGTTTGCTCTGTGTGGATGTATTGTTCTGTTCCAGTGATTTTCTTTTACTAAATCTTGAAGGGAAAATATATCACCTATGGGGTCAAAGCCTGTTCCCCAATGGTATCTGCTGAAGCCTGTTCCCCAATGGTATCTGCTAAAGCCTGTTCCCCAATGGTATCTGCTGAAGCCTTTGCTGGAGGCATATATACCCCTCGGGTCCCAGCAAGTTTTCACCAAGGTGGTAGGACCCAGCGATCCATTTTGCCCCTTTGCATACCTTGTTTATTCGTGTAGCCTGCCCTCCGGATAATAAATATGCACTTGCTTTGCAATTCATCCATTGGGTTATCATGGAATCAAACTAATCAAGAGTTCTAGACTTTGACGGGTTCTTCTTATTTGCTTTCATGTTGCTTTTCACATGATTGCTGTATGAGATTTTTATAGACAACTATGCCTAGGGCCTTGAAGTTCTATCACACCACATGTAGCCACTTATATGTTTTCTTACTTGGCATATGTAACTCTTTAGGTATTTACAACACCACTGTTCACTATATGATTAAAGTGTGAAAATTAATTGTTAGAAAAAGTTTATATTAGTTCAAGTTTGCTCTGTGTGGATGTATTGTTCTGTTCCAGTGATGTTCTATGACTAAACCTGGAAGGGAAAAGATATCACGTATGGGGTCAAAGCCTGTTCCCCAATGGTATCTGCTGAAGCCTTTGCTGGAGGAATATATACCCCTCGGGTCCCAGCAAGTTTTCACCAAGGTGGTAGGACCAAGCGTTCTATTACACTACTTTGCATACCTTGTTTATTCGTGTAGTCTGTCATCCAGATAGTAAATATGCACTTGCTTTTTGCAATTCATCCATTGGGTTATTATGGAATCAAACTAATCAAGAGTTCTAGACTTTGACGGGTTCTTCTTATTTGATTTCATGTTGCTTTTCACATGATTGCTGTATGAGAATTGTATAGACAACTTTGCCTAGGGCCTTGAAGTTCTATCACACCACATGTAGCCACTTATATGTTTTCTTACTTGGCATATGTAACTCTTTAGGTATTTACAACACCACTGTTCAATATATGATTAAAGTGTGAAAATTAATCCTAAGATGAAGTTTATATTAGTTCAAGTTTGCTCTGTGTGGATGTATTGTTCTGTTCCAGTGATTTTCTTTTACTAAATCTTGAAGGGAAAATATATCACCTATGGGGTCAAAGCCTGTTCCCCAATGGTATCTGCTGAAGCCTGTTCCCCAATGGTATCTGCTAAAGCCTGTTCCCCAATGGTATCTGCTGAAGCCTTTGCTGGAGGCATATATACCCCTCGGGTCCCAGCAAGTTTTCACCAAGGTGGTAGGACCCAGCGATCCATTTTGCCCCTTTGCATACCTTGTTTATTCGTGTAGCCTGCCCTCCGGATAATAAATATGCACTTGCTTTGCAATTCATCCATTGGGTTATCATGGAATCAAACTAATCAAGAGTTCTAGACTTTGACGGGTTCTTCTTATTTGCTTTCATGTTGCTTTTCACATGATTGCTGTATGAGATTTTTATAGACAACTATGCCTAGGGCCTTGAAGTTCTATCACACCACATGTAGCCACTTATGTTTTCTTACTTGGCATATGTAACTCTTTAGGTATGTACAACGATTAAAGTTTGAAAATTAATCCTAAGAAGAAGTTTATATTAGTTCAAGTTTGCTCTGTGTGGATGTATTGTTCTGTTCCAGTGATGTTCTGTGACTAAACCTTGAAGGGAAAAGATATCACGTATGGGGTCAAAGCCTGTTCCCCAATGGTATCTGCTGAAGCCTTTGCTGGAGGAATATATACCCCTCGGGTCCCAGCAAGTTTTCACCAAGGTGGTAGGACCCAGCGTTCTATTACACTACTTTGCATACCTTGTTTATTCGTGTAGTCTGCCATCCAGATAGTAAATATGCACTTGCTTTTTGCAATTCATCCATTGGGTTATTATGGAATCAAACTAATCAAGAGTACTAGACTTTGACCTAGTTCTTCTTATTTGCTTTCATGTTGCTTTTCACATGATTGCTGTATGAGAATTTTATAGACAACTATGCCTAGGGCCTTGAAGTTCTATCACACCACATGTAGCCACTTATATGTTTTCTTACTTGGCATATGTAACTCTTTAGGTATTTACAACGATTAAAGTGTGAAAATTAATTGCAAGAAAAAGTTTATATTAGTTCCAAGTTTGCTCTGTGTGGATGTATTGTTCTGTTCCAGTGATGTTCTATGACTAAACCTTGAAGGGAAAAGAAATCACCTATGGGGTCAAAGCCTGTACCCCAAGTGTATCTGCTGAAGCCTTTGCTGGAGGCATACAGTATACCCCTCGAGTCCCAGCAAGTTTTCACCAAGGTGGTAGGACCCAGCGATCCATTTTGCCCCTTTGCATACCTTGTTTATTCGTGTAGCCTGCCCTCCGGATAATAAATATGCACTTGCTTTGCAATTCATCCATTGGGTTATCATGGAATCAAACTAATCAAGAGTTCTAGACTTTGACGGGTTCTTCTTATTTGCTTTCATGTTGCTTTTCACATGATTGCTGTATGAGATTTTTATAGACAACTATGCCTAGGGCCTTGAAGTTCTATCACACCACATGTAGCCACTTATATGTTTTCTTACTTGGCATATGTAACTCTTTAGGTATTTACAACACCACTGTTCACTATATGATTAAAGTGTGAAAATTAATTGTTAGAAAAAGTTTATATTAGTTCAAGTTTGCTCTGTGTGGATGTATTGTTCTGTTCCAGTGATGTTCTATGACTAAACCTGGAAGGGAAAAGATATCACGTATGGGGTCAAAGCCTGTTCCCCAATGGTATCTGCTGAAGCCTTTGCTGGAGGAATATATACCCCTCGGGTCCCAGCAAGTTTTCACCAAGGTGGTAGGACCAAGCGTTCTATTACACTACTTTGCATACCTTGTTTATTCGTGTAGTCTGTCATCCAGATAGTAAATATGCACTTGCTTTTTGCAATTCATCCATTGGGTTATTATGGAATCAAACTAATCAAGAGTTCTAGACTTTGACGGGTTCTTCTTATTTGATTTCATGTTGCTTTTCACATGATTGCTGTATGAGAATTGTATAGACAACTTTGCCTAGGGCCTTGAAGTTCTATCACACCACATGTAGCCACTTATATGTTTTCTTACTTGGCATATGTAACTCTTTAGGTATTTACAACACCACTGTTCAATATATGATTAAAGTGTGAAAATTAATCCTAAGATGAAGTTTATATTAGTTCAAGTTTGCTCTGTGTGGATGTATTGTTCTGTTCCAGTGATTTTCTTTTACTAAATCTTGAAGGGAAAATATATCACCTATGGGGTCAAAGCCTGTTCCCCAATGGTATCTGCTGAAGCCTGTTCCCCAATGGTATCTGCTGAAGCCTTTGCTGGAGGCATATATACCCCTCGGGTCCCAGCAAGTTTTCACCAAGGTGGTAGGACCCAGCGATCCATTTTGCCCCTTTGCATACCTTGTTTATTCGTGTAGCCTGCCCTCCGGATAATAAATATGCACTTGCTTTGCAATTCATCCATTGGGTTATCATGGAATCAAACTAATCAAGAGTTCTAGACTTTGACGGGTTCTTCTTATTTGCTTTCATGTTGCTTTTCACATGATTGCTGTATGAGATTTTTATAGACAACTATGCCTAGGGCCTTGAAGTTCTATCACACCACATGTAGCCACTTATGTTTTCTTACTTGGCATATGTAACTCTTTAGGTATGTAGAACGATTAAAGTTTGAAAATTAATCCTAAGAAGAAGTTTATATTAGTTCAAGTTTGCTCTGTGTGGATGTATTGTTCTGTTCCAGTGATGTTCTGTGACTAAACCTTGAAGGGAAAAGATATCACGTATGGGGTCAAAGCCTGTTCCCCAATGGTATCTGCTGAAGCCTTTGCTGGAGGAATATATACCCCTCGGGTCCCAGCAAGTTTTCACCAAGGTGGTAGGACCCAGCGTTCTATTACACTACTTTGCATACCTTGTTTATTCGTGTAGTCTGCCATCCAGATAGTAAATATGCACTTGCTTTTTGCAATTCATCCATTGGGTTATTATGGAATCAAACTAATCAAGAGTTCTAGACTTTGACGGGTTCTTCTTATTTGCTTTCATGTTGCTTTTCACATGATTGCTGTATGAGAATTTTATAGACAACTATGCCTAGGGCCTTGAAGTTCTATCACACCACATGTAGCCACTTATATGTTTTCTTACTTGGCATATGTAACTCTTTAGGTATTTACAACGATTAAAGTGTGAAAATTAATTGCAAGAAAAAGTTTATATTAGTTCCAAGTTTGCTCTGTGTGGATGTATTGTTCTGTTCCAGTGATGTTCTATGACTAAACCTTGAAGGGAAAAGATATCACCTATGGGGTCAAAGCCTGTTCCCCAATGGTATCTGCTGAAGCCTGTTCCCCAATGGTATCTGCTAAAGCCTGTTCCCCAATGGTATCTGCTGAAGCCTTTGCTGGAGGCATATATACCCCTCGGGTCCCAGCAAGTTTTCACCAAGGTGGTAGGACCCAGCGATCCATTTTGCCCCTTTACATACCTTGTTTATTCGTGTAGCCTGCCCTCCAGATAATAAATATGCACTTGCTTTGCAATTCATCCATTTGGTTATTATGGAATCAAACTAATCAAGAGTTCTAGACTTTGACGGGTTCTTCTTATTTGCTTTCATGTTGCTTTTCACATGATTGCTGTATGAGATTTTTATAGACAACTATGCCTAGGGCCTTGAAGTTCTATCACACCACATGTAGCCACTTATATGTTTTCTTACTTGGCATATGTAACTCTTTAGGTATGTACAACGATTAAAGTTTGAAAATTAATCCTAAGAAGAAGTTTATATTAGTTCAAGTTTGCTCTGTGTGGATGTATTGTTCTGTTCCAGTGATGTTCTGTGACTAAACCTTGAAGGAAAAAGATATCACGTATGGGGTCAAAGCCTGTTCCCCAATGGTATCTGCTGAAGCCTTTGCTGGAGGAATATATACAGATGTGGCCTTTAAAAATGCGCGTCTCAGAGAAATGAATGCCACGAGCACTTCCGACATTCTGCGGGATCGTGCAGAAGGGGGATTAGGTGTTGGACGCAGGAAATACTAAAACCTGTAGATGGCAGTCGTGTTTCATGTGGCCATACTGAGTTGACGAAGTATGACGAATACAATGTTTTCTTTTGCCAGTTACATAAACAGTCACATATTCTTCATAAAAATCCGACTCAAACGCGCATCATTTGTCTTATTTTTTTTTCTGTGTTTACAGTAGGCTAGAAGAGACGTGATGTAGGCTATGATAACTGAGTCTTATAACACAATAATTTGCGAAGACCTTTAAAGATACCGAGATCATTTGCGCAATATCATTATCTAATTTTACATTTAGTTCATTTTTGCATCTTAACGTTTTAAATAGTTTTAACATGGTTGTAATGCGCTTTTCTGCATTACACACAGTACTTTTTATACTATCATGTTTCCCTTATAGGCGTCGATTTCGGTGGGGACGGTGGGTACGCACCCACCAGATTTCGTCATGAGTCATTTTGTACCCACCACTTTTAATTTCAGTACATATTTTTTTCACTTTTGGTTAGATTTTTTTTTTTACCGTTTTCAGTGGTTATGAGGAGCTTAATTAATTTAACCTGAGATGTGCGTTATATCGCTTTTTGATCATTCTTTGTGTTGTCGAATTTTGACACAGTTTCATTATTTGTTCATAATAATTTGATTCATAATTATGTCATTTTTTTCTAAAAGTAAAAAAAAAAAACTGTTTTTTCTAAAAGCAATATTCTAAAGAGATACAAAGACATTGTACGAGTAACCACCAGATTTCGTCATGAGTCATTTTGTACCCACCACTTTTAACTTCCGTTGACCGTTTTCAGTGGTTATGAGGAGCAATATGAGAGAAAAATTTTGTAATCATTGTCTGACACAACAAAAAAAATATATAATATTCATTTTATTTTAATTTTCGTGTTCGCATTTATGAGGGAAAAAACAACGTGTCAGTTTACGGTTATGGACATGAGCGCTCTAAAAGCGGCAATAAAAGACTGCTTTAAAACTTTCACAGAGACCTCAAACAGAACAGCTGCCTTTCTTTAAATCGAATTTCGTTTTGTATTAATTATATCTTAATTTTAATCAATGTTTCGTGAACCAATTGCCTGGATTTAAGAAGTAAACATAGCAGACAATCACGACATTGGAGGCGCCGGCGATATCTCATAAATGAACCGAAACTCAGCGTCTAATGCACATTCACATTTACAGTGTATTTAGACACATTTAGACGCATTCATAATCATTACTTTTACCGGTTCTTTGTGGCAAGCTTTATGCGTGCGGTCGTGCGCTTGAGTGCGGCTATATTACGTAAACGCTCATGATCATGATATAAGTAGGCTAATTAAATTAATATAAAGGGGCGATTTGTCCACGAATTACTTAAATGAACAACTAGCCTAGTATACTAGTCGACTAGAAAAAAAAACTTTTAGTCGAAAGCAGCCCGTATTCCACATATTTTCGAACCAGGCAACAGGACATCTGTGTTGAGCGAGGCCGAGGACCCTGAGCGGAATGAACGAGCGGAGTAGGCTAGATATATTCAGAAATGCGCTCTCCACTCACGAGCTCTGATCGGAACAAACCCGAACCTCACTGTCTGCTGAACTTGCAGAATCATCAAAATATAATATTTTCTAAAGAAGAATTTTAAAACTTTATTGGTGGTAGTTGAGAAGAATTCCTCTTTCCATATCTAAATCATTTCGAGTGCAATATAAATGTATCATATTGTTATTCTTAATATATAAGAATAATACGTATTTTTTTTACAACATTTTTAACATATAGAGAATATAAGTTTAGCGTGTCGTGTGTATTTCCTAATTATAAGCTTTTGGTGAAATTGCAACAAAACTAAAAGAGTAAAACATAAAAACATGGCGTCGTCTCAAGAAATATCTGCGTACACACTAAACCACTGAAACCGACTCAAAACGATGTAGCCTAGTATACATACCAGACCAGGCACTGTAATTCTGCCACAGACATACACTAAAAACGGAGAAGACTTAAAGCATGCGCATAAACCTTGCGCGCTATACAACAATAATATTAGGCACAGTAGCTTCTTTTTTTTCTTTTCTTTTTTTTATCAAGAACTTTGTTGAACAATATGAACAACCATAAATGGTCTGGTACAAAATATGAGTCACGATATTCGATAGTTAACGGATGCATAAAGCTTGCCACAAAGAACTGGCAAAAGTAATCATGTGTCAAATATAGCAAGGAGACATTTTAATTGTTTACTAAACAACTAGTGTTTTATGTGTCAGTGTCAGTCAAAGATGTTGAAAATGCTGACTTGTCATCTTCGCAGATATTGTGAACGTGCCTAGAGAGAAATGCACACTTAGGGGAGACCGGGGACAGTTGCAACACTTTTTGCATTTCTCTCAATTACTCAGAGACCATTTGGACTAGACCAACCAAATTTGTATATATTAAACTTGCATCTGTCTGCTAATTACCCATACCATTTAAAGATGATTATATATGACATATCGTTCACAGTATTTATTTGAATGGAAGAAGTCAGATGTTGCAACTGACCCCGACCCAGGGGACGGTTGCAACACAACCCAGGGACGGTTGCAACATGATTAAAAATACTTTAAATTTCATTAATTAACTTAAGCTTTTTGTCTCAGTGAGCATATAATTCTGAAAATATTAACTGTTTTAGGCCTACTATAATATTATAGTATTATTTATTTCAATAATATTATTGTAGCCTATTATTTATTTATTTAGTCATATTTATCAAATAACGGTTATTGAGTTTTGTTTGTTCATGTGTAGAACATAGGCCTACATATATTCAGTGTGCAGGAAATACAGATTCTATTTAATCCCTCCATATTTCAGTGTCAGACAGGAAGAATTGAACAATTTGCAATGCAACAAACTTTTATTAAACATGCAATTTATAATTTGTTGCAACCGTCCCCGACCCTATCAGCCATGACAGAACATCATACGCCTGCTAGACGCACTGACTTTGACACATGCTAACCATGTCACTTAGAAGTCAACAAAACAATAATTCAAACTAAGTAAGTTTTGATTAATTCATACAAAATTTCAGGACAGTATGACAAAAATATATCTAATGAAAAAATTTACTTTCATACCTCCAAAACAAGTTTTGTTCAATAAATGCAGAAGCAGATGTTGAATATGTCTACCGTTTTCTTGGTGGGGGGAGGGTCTAACTGTGCATGTTCAGTATGAGTGTCATCACTCTAGCTTGTTTCTGATTGGAGAAAAATGACATGTTGCAACCATCCCCTGTTACAACTGTCCCCGGTCTCCCCTACATAAGAGAGTTATCTGTTTCTTTTCGTTTTGAATTGTTTTGTTTAAAAGTGGACATTTCAAGCTTTCTAGATACATTTCTGAGTTTCGGTTCATTTATGAGACGAGCTCAGTTCACGAGCAATGCAAGTTATATCGCGCCGGTGCCTCCATTTCCTGATTAAATCGTCTTAAATGCGTCTCCGTGTGGACAGAAACCAATGTAATCTTCCTGATTTAATCACGTAAAACACAAGTCTAAACACAAGCACCACTCTTCTGAATGATGGTAACCACAAACCTCCAAGAGTTTGTAAACCAATTGTTTGTAAAACATAGCCTATTTAATATTTACAAATTCAAAAAAATAATAATAATAATAATGTTTTACAGTGTATAAATAAAACGACATGAAGAAAGTTATTTCCAAAATGTTGGCTAATTAATTGCACAGTCTTTGTTTTAGCTGCTTGTTTTAGCTGCTACCAATTGCACAGTCAAGAAATTACAACCACCCACCCCCCAGGTCTGCCGATTCAACCCCCAATGCTAATCGATCTCCTCTCAGGGAATCAAAAGAAAACCATTTTTTCCAGTTTTCACCAGCGTGTGGGCAGGGTTTTAATCCCTTGCAGTTCCTTTGTTTAAATACTATTTAAGCAAATATACTATACATACGCTTTAAGTTATTTCAAATTAATGTTTATAGCTTAATTTGTTGATATCGCGTAACTTAATTTGACATATGTTGATATAACCAACTGACATTGTAGATTCCATTGCATGCCAGGAAGAGGCTTATGCTTTGTTTTAAGTAATGAGCATTTACTATAATATAGCCGCACTCAAGCGCACGACCGCACGCATAAAGCTTGCCACAAAGAACCGGTAAAAGTAATGATTATGAATGCGTATAAATGTGTCTAAATACACTGTAAATGTGAATGTGCATTACACGCTGAGTTTCGGTTCATTTATGAGATATCGCCGGCGCCTCCAATGTCGTGATTGTCTGCTATGTTTACTTCTTAAATCCAGGCAATTGGTTCACGAAACATTGATTAAAATTAAGACATAATTAATACAAAACGAAATTCGATTTAAAGAAAGGCAGCTGTTCTGTTTGAGGTCTCTGTGAAAGTTTTAAAGCAGACTTTTATTGCCGCTTTTAGAGCGCTCACGTCCATAACCGTAAACTGACACGTTGTTTTTTCCCTCATAAATGCGAACACGAAAATTAAAATAAAATGAATATTATAATTTTTTTTTGTTGTGTCAGACAATGATTACAAAAATTCTCTCATATTGCTCCTCATAACCACTGAAAACGGTCAACGGAAGTTAAAAGTGGTGGGTACAAAATGACTCATGACGAAATCTGGTGGTTACACATACACTGTCTTTGTATCTCTTTAGAATATTGCTTTTAGAAAAACTTTTAGTTTTTTTACTTTTACTTTTAGAAAAAAACAACATAATTATGAATCAAATTATTATGAACAAGTATGAAACTGTGTCAAAATTCGACAACACACAGCAAAAACTCCAGTGTTAAATTAACACTCCTGGGAGTGTATATGAGTCCACACTCAAAAGTGTAAAGTGTTAAAATATGAGTGTTAAATTAACACTCAAGAGTGTTAAAGTTAATGAGATAATTAAGTGATTAGTTTAGTGATGATTGAGCATTATTGAAGACACCTGATGTTAACAAGCAGAATCACTGAAGGAGGAAATGACTAATTGTAAGTTACCATTAAGGTGATGGGTGTTTGCTTTAGTTGGGCTCTTGACACTTATATGTTTACTTAAAATTTTGCTCGTCTGCTGTTATTGATTTATAACAGTCAGATGAACAAACTGACAATATGATCTGATGGTGTTGGTTATGTTTTGACATAATCATGTTGTGATCCGTAAAACAAAACTTATTGAGATGGCTTAACTTGTTAATTACAGCAGCTCTGTGATTCTACAGCACATGATTTTCAGTATTTTTCATATAATCCAAAAATATTTCATAACCATTGTTCTGATCAAAAGACTTTCAAATGAATTTATTTAGAAACACAGACATCAACAATCAGCCTGTGAATCTCAACAATGGTGACAATAATAAAGCATGTTGCAGTGGCTACCACTAATCACAACTCATTAATGGCTCCCATCATGCATTGCGGTATGAATAAATTATGATCTGAATTGTCTGTGTAATTTACTTTTCCTAATTGAATATTCTGCTCGTCACCATTGTTGAGATGCATAGACTGAATCGTGACGTCTGTGTGTGCCTAAAAGAAAGATTTTTTTTTTTTTTTTTAAACAACTTTTAAGAAATCCTTTGTATTATATCTAAAATTCTGGATATTTATGCAGATTCACAGTTATGCTGTAATCAACAACATAAATCTAAGTCAGAAATAAGGATCTTAATGAGTTCAGTGATCAATTTCAAATGATGATTGTCATAATATAACCAACACCATCAAATCCCTTTTTCTCTTTGTTCATCAGGCAGTTATAAGATACAACAGCCAAACAAAATCTAAAGTAAATGTATAAGTGTCAAGAGCCCGACTAAAGCAAACACCCATCACCATAACGGTGGCTTACAATTTGTGATTTTCTCCTTCAGTGATTCGGCTTGTTAACATCAGGTGTCTTCAATAATGATCAATCATTACTAAATTAATCACTTAATTAGCTCATTAACTTTAACACTCTTGAGTGTTAATTTAACACTCATATTTTAACACTTTACACTCTTGAGTGTGGACTCATATACACTCCCAGGAGTGTTAATTTAACACTGGAGTTTTTGCTGTGCACAAATAATGATCAAAAAGCGATATAACGCACATCTCAGGTTAAATTAATTATATAAAAAACAGGGAACATTTTGTAAAAGCAAAACTGAACAAAATGCATACTTAAAATAATTGTATTAGGCTATGTGTTACCGAATATTTAATACCACTTCCCCATAATGTTGTAATTATTTTTTTAAAACAACATCTGTCAAACTGTCAATCAGACACCTCTTATCTGGTCATTTTTATTTTATTTTAGAAGTCATAACTGTTGATCACCCTTTGTATGGAATTTGTGAATATGAATATTTAGAAGATTTACAAACTGTCGGCAAGACCTCAAACCAACCCCGGACATTCTTAGACTAACGTGGAAAAATCTTTATGCTTAATGCATTAAGACAGTTCAATTAAAATATTTATTAATAATGTAATGGCA